>NW_019400137.1:0-807 GCF_000591075.1 Eurytemora carolleeae
CCCTCCCTTCCCCTGCCCCCTCCACTGCTCCATCTCTTGATGAAGCTGCATGCAGTAATGAATGTAGCCCATTAATCTTCTACTGATAGTAATTATGCAACATTTACAATAGATTTTTCTATTGTTCCGTTTTTATGTACATCACAGACATTGTACAATGTACACTACATATATATCCTCCCCCATAAATTATGCGCATTAGTCAAAACGTTTCAAGCTTTTATCGACCACTGAAACTTTGTGTTGTAAATATTGCTAAATGCTCTCATTGAACAGGTCATCTATTATCACTAACAGGTTGGTCAACCAGGGAAGAATGACGATTCACCCAAAGAGGCTTGCTTCAATTTCTCAGTGTTTTAAATGCCTTTATTTCAACTTGCTCAAGAAAACTAATTTATTGTAGATTGGAATAAAGGACGATATTTAAAAAAACTTTATTTTAACAAAATTCTTTTATTTACTTTCAGCCTTTTTTGGTTTTTTAAAACTCTAAAAATAAACTTAGAAACTACTTGCAGTCTCCTGGAAGAAAAATTAGCAAGAATAATAGCAGGAAATAAATAATATTTCTACCTGCATTAGAATAATATGATATGTTTTGTAAAATGTTAATATAAAAGATTCAATCAATAATATTTTTTTATATCGTTTTTAGATAATCAAATGATTTATTATGATATTTGCCTACCCATACTGTAAAAAAACTGTAATTTTTGTAAGGTTGGAGTAGGTGTTTACTCCAACCCTACAAAAATTACAGTTTGCTACAGGGTTAGGGCGGTAAATAGAGCTTTTTAGCAAAAG
>NW_019400138.1:0-807 GCF_000591075.1 Eurytemora carolleeae
CCCGCCCCGGCTCTAATGAGAGATGAACTTATATTGAAACACTCAGCTTTCTGCTTAACCCCTCTGATTTAATAGAATTTGGTCAAAAAAGAGCAGCTTTGCAAGTTAAACACTGAAGACATCCTCTTTTCATTTGTCATACAAAAGAGTATTTTAAAACATCTCTCATAGCAATGTTGATTCCCTGGAAAATGGTTTTTAACTCACTAAAAACGGCGGGCCCTCTTTAGTGGTGTCAGGAACATCTACATCAACTACACCCACTAGGAACAGATTCGATGTCCTAGGTGTAAAAGTATAGAGTATAAAAGTTTGCTTATTCTCTACTATTAAGAATATTTTACACACAAAATGTTACTTATATTAAAAATTGAAGTATACGCTGAATTTGATCATGTATCTATTCGTTGAATTTAAAAATTACAACATTTCATGCATTGGACATTACATACATAGGACATATTATAAATCGGACATTACCTACATTGGACATTACATACATTGGACAATACATAATTGGACATTACATACATTGGACATTACATACATAGGACATATCATAGATCGGACATTACCTACATTGGACATTACATACATTGGACATATTATAGATCGGGCATTAAATACATTGGACATTACATACATAGGACATATCATAGATCGGACATTAAATACATTGGACATTACATACATAGGGCATATCATAGGTCGGGCATTACATACATTGGACATTACATACATAGGACATATCATAGATCGGGCATCAAATACATTGGACATTACATACATAGGACATATCATAGATCG
>NW_019400139.1:0-806 GCF_000591075.1 Eurytemora carolleeae
TTTTCATTTTGGTAATTTTTCACATTTTTTAATTCTGGGGGTGTAAAATGATGATAAAAGACGTTTATAATCAGTATCAGGTGTTGCCCGTGCCTTACATTTCCGTTCCCTATATGTTACATCTATAATTTATGGTTTGGCTGGGTAGAGGTAGCATCTATTTAAATAATACCTTGGTCACCCAGCTTTGCTTGGAAACCTGAGTCAACCTAATAAACTTAGACCTTTTAAACCAAGCTATGAACATTCCCGTGGTTCTAGCGAGTTCCATAATCAAAATTTGAGAGAAATCAGTTCCTGAGTTATGACCGGACATACAAACAAACAGAGATTACTACTTTATATAATAGAAGTAGCAATGTTTGTTTGGGTGGGTGTTTGTATGTTGGTTTGTTTGAATTTTTGATCATAACTCATAAACCCTTGGACAGATTTGCATCAAATTTTGATTGGTGAATGTTATTAGATTGGTTTAAATTGTTGAGTAGGTTTATTTTTATATCTCAGAATAGGTCAAGATTAAAGGAATATATATCGGAACAGGTCAAAAGTAAAGGAATATATATCGGAATAGGTCAAGATTAAAGGAATATATATCAGAATAGGTGAAGATTAAAGGAAAATATATTGGAATGGAATAGGTCAGAATTAAAGGAATATATATCGGAATAGGTCAAGATTAAAGGAATATATATCAGAATAGGTCAAGATTATAGGAATATATATCGGAATAGGTCAAGATTAAAAGAAAATATATCGGAATAGGTCAGAATTGAAGGAATATATATCGGAATAGGTCAAGATTA
>NW_019400140.1:0-806 GCF_000591075.1 Eurytemora carolleeae
ATAAATCCTACAAATCTTACAGATTATAAAGATCCTTGAGATCCTACAGATCCTATAGATCATACAGATTCTACAAATTCTACAGGTCCTGCAGATTCTATACAAAAACAGATCCAGAAGCTGTACATTCTTTCATTCCTTTCCCCCCCCCCCCTTCTCCCATCTTCCTGTTTCTACTTCACAATATTGCATAACTTGAAGTATACAAATGTTGCATAAATGGACTGAATATTGTTAATAATGAAGCTCCTTCTAATTATTATCTATTATGCATTGTACGTATAATGTTCAGTGACCATCTATATTAACATCTATGCAAAGATGGCAATGCGTGATTCACAGAGCTGGGTTCCGATGCTGTAGTAATAACATTAGGTAAAGAAACAAAATTTGCATTATCTATGATTTAAATAAAGTAATAGAAAAATCGAGATTTTTCAAATTAAAAACATCGGATTAAATCAAAAACATCGGATTAACTGCTTTATATCCTATTCAGGGGATAAGTCTATGTAATAAGATTTCTCTAATTAAAGAGAGTTTTTCTTTTTATTAAGAGAATTAGAACTCGTGCAAAAACACGTACATTTTATAACTCGATGAACGAAAATCTTGAAAAGACGACATCTAGTATTTTATCTGTATTGATATTAATCTATGGACAATGCTCTCTTAATCAAATAATTATCTTGATATTAGGAAACGACAGATTTTTTCTTTTTTCTTTAGTGATATTTTTGAGAATTAAAGATGTTTAAATTGAGTTCAAAATGTATAGTTAAAGCAACGATATGCCTTTACATAAT
>NW_019400141.1:0-806 GCF_000591075.1 Eurytemora carolleeae
CTTTAACTTATTCTTCAATTATCATCAGGGGCAACAAGAAATGTATTTAACTAATGGGAAACAATACCCAATTCAAATCAGAGGAACTTAAAAAATCTAGCAGAAATCTAGTGGAAATCTTGTGGAAATCTAGAAGAAATCTAGTATAAATCCAGTGGATATCTAGTGGAAATGTATTAGAAATCTGGTGGAAATCTAGAATACATCTGGTATAAATCTCATGGAACTCTAGTGGAAATCTAGTAGAAATCTATCAGAAATCTAGTTGAACTTTAGTGGAAATCTAGTAGAAATCTAGTGGAAATCTAGTGGATATCTAGTGGAAATTTATTAGAAATCTAATGAAAATCTAGTAAAATTCCACGCAAATAAATCTGCGCATGAACAAATATAAGACATACGACCGTTTTCAAAAACGATAGTTTTTAAAAAGTTTTTTTTTTGTCAAAACTTGAAAATTGCCATCCCTACCTCTCATTATTTAAAATATTTTCTCTCTTGGTACATCAAAAAGGTTCTACAGAGCAAATATTTTTTCTCTTAAAAGTGAATGTATTGGAAGTAAGGGAGTGGGTGAATTTATGTTTACCTCTGAAGACCTTAGGGTGATGTAAAGAAAGAAAAGAGGTTTTAAATATATAGAATTGCCCCTTCGAACCTAAGGACAATGCATCAAAAGAAAAGGGGGGGATTAAATATATATGATCGCCCCTGATAACCTAAGGGTGAAGTAATAAAAGAAAAGGGGGAGGTGTTGAATAATTATTTACCCCTGACAACCTAAAAGTGATCTATAGAAAAGTAGG
>NW_019400142.1:0-804 GCF_000591075.1 Eurytemora carolleeae
CAATAAAACCATTAACCAATAAAAAACGACGATTAATGAAATTTGTTCTTTTTAATAAATGAGTTTTAGGTTTCCATTTTAAAGTTACATTCTTTGTGGGTAATTGGGCACACGACCCCTAGTCACAACTTCCACATCAGGAGTTTTTTTTTCAACAGCAACAGCAATATCCCCTATTACTAATTTCCCCAATAACAACTTTCCCAGCAACTATTTCCCCCTGTTGTAGAATTCTTTAATAAAATGAACTGTTATTAGCAAATATTGAAATAATCTTTAGTGAAATCTACAAAATTATAGGATTATATTACAATAAAAATATACATACTTTGCTTGTCTGTCTGTTTGTTTGTCTGTTTGTTTGTATCCAATCAACGTCAAAACAGCTGAACCGATCGAGCCTATTATTTTTGGAATTTTATGGATGATCGAATTTTTTAAAATCTGCCTCTTACAAATTGAATTTTTAAACATTTTGAAAATTCAAAAAAAAATTTGTTTTTGTTTTACAACGAGAACATATTCACAATTGAAATAGAAGATGGGCGCAAAGTGCATTAAAAAAGTTTATTTTTGTAAGCAAAAGACGTCAAAACAGCTGAACCGATCGGGCCAAATTTTGAGGTTTTATGGATCATCAAAATTGGAAGAGAAAAATCCTGGAAAATAATTGAAATTCAGTTTTTTGAAAATGCGTTAATTTGAAAAGAAAAATCCGCCAAAATTTGTAAATTGTTTAAAATGGCCGACTTTTAGAGAAAATATATTACAATATCTATATATAAATATACTTTTGTCAACCAT
>NW_019400143.1:0-810 GCF_000591075.1 Eurytemora carolleeae
CCAGGTATAAAACATAACAAAACCTGAACTAATGCAATTTTATGAAATATATCTGTTTAGGAGAAAACAATGAGGCAGTTTAATGCCAGTAATTCCGAGGTATAATTATTAATATTAATAATTATAACATGATGTATTGGACCACTGTATGTTTAGGTTGTACTTTACAGTTATTCTATTGGATTTGTTTATTTATTATAAAGATTTATTCACACACAAAGATATAAATACATATATAAATGGCGTAGTTTTAATTTGTTTAAATAAATTTTTTTGAAAATACAGGTTTCCAAAAGAAAAGAGAAAAAATATGCAAAATTATACACAAATAGAAAACATTGATTTTTACTTACTACATAACATATTTATCATTTCAGTTATTACGTGATCATCGAATCCTTTAACATAAATTATTCATTCTTGTATTTGTAAAACCGGAACTTTCCATTCATGTTCCAATGGGACATCAAAATATTTCATCTTTTTCTTAACTAACATTTATTCTTCCTTGTTGCCGTTTTTACAGGTAAAATAATTTAAAGAGAAGCTGGGCCTCATTGTTCCTGGATTCTTGCTTAGATATTGTCTCTATTCACTACTGTTCCTACTATCCAAAACTGTGTAATATAACGACGACTTTTAAATTGAATCAATAACATCAATAACATCTAACAGATTGTATCAATGTTGCTTTCCTGTTGCACAGTTTTATGAGGATCACTGTATACACTGAAAACTTTTATTTTTGTAGTGTTATAATCTCTGAAAAACTTGCAATCCAAATTTAAATTTTTTTATACTTAAAAGATT
>NW_019400144.1:0-810 GCF_000591075.1 Eurytemora carolleeae
AATCATCCAGAACAAAAAGTTTTATCAAAATTAAACTTTTTTAGGTTTATTGGACGTTTTCAAAAAACTGCATTTGACAGGTTCTTTCTACAACATCTATAAAGAGTGTTTTTGCAAAATTACAAAATTGTATTCCTGCAATCAACACGATCCAAGATTCCTGGGCCCGAAACTTAAGACAGAGTATCGTAATAAAACCCAGTATCGCAAAACCAGGTTTCATGAATGGGGTCAGGCAGTTTTGTAGATACCAATATTTTGGTAAGAAATAGCATTTTAAGTGGTTTCTTAACATTCTATTTTTGTTTTCTGATTTCTTAGATTAAAATCTACGCAAATGTTTACACCCCACAAAGGAAACTCGAGAGCTGTTGCGTTCAACGATACTCATTTAAATTTCCGTCTCTAGAGTCTGACAATTTGATACTTCTTTTAAAGATTTAATCTTATTCATTCATAGTTAATTCCAAAAAGTCCTTCAAATATTATATTTTTACTGATGTAAATATATTACTTTAATAATGTTAAATTCCGTATTTTGTTCTCAAGTTCTCAGCCTTAATATTAGCGTCAGAAAAATTATCTTGAGTTTATATTTAGTATTAAACAAAGAGAATATATTAGAGTAGAATTTAGCCATCCCTCGATATGAATTTTGTCAGTCCCTTTCAACCTGAAAAGGGAGTTCAAAGTGTACAATTCATGTAAATGTTCACAAATTATTTGCAGTATAGTACATTAATACAGTATGTTCCCTTGACTATTCAGTTCAATTTCGAATTTTTTAAAGCTGTTAAATAAACTTTATAA
>NW_019400145.1:0-803 GCF_000591075.1 Eurytemora carolleeae
GAGGACACAGTTGAAATTACGCTTCCTTACAATCCCTTTGAACAATTTAACTTCAAAAAACAAATCCCGTAATTTGCAGTTTTTATTTTTAAATAGATAATTGTGTAAAATCAATAGTGTAAATAAAGTAAAGTTATCGAATCCCTAATTGTGTAAAATTGAGCTGGTTAGAAAGAGTATTAAAATTTCCATTCTTTTTCCCTCCACATTATAAAATACGTTCTGAAATGCCCGGCATATCTCGTGAAATAAAAAACACACATTTTAAAAGAAATTTGAATTTTTCAGCCTGTGTGGTCCAGTTGTTTGGCCACCCGTAGCTAACGTATAAATATATAAATATTATTGTTTTGGTGCATCATTTTTATGTTCATATATTTTCAAAAATAAGCCATTTAAGTGGAAAGATTAAATCTATTTTGGGGGAAAAGTAAATTTATCAGTTTACATTAAATGAAATCATCATTATTTCCATTTAAAACTTTAATATACATAAATATCACTATATCCATTATAGATATCTTTATCACGTGGCTGGATTTGTGAAAATTCCAATTTCAATGCACTAAGTTTATCATTTAAAACGTAATAAAAAAATAGATGAAAACGTTTCTAAAAAAATATCTATATTTTCATAGGATTGATACATATTGTATAACAAATTATAATATCAAATATATATTTACACTGAAGGCTGCAGTATTGATTAAAGCTTTTTTAATGAAACTTTTTTAGTTAAGGGCAAATGTTAGATTTTAAAGTATTTTTTTTTCTATATACGATGTAATTATACTTAAATTGGA
>NW_019400146.1:0-804 GCF_000591075.1 Eurytemora carolleeae
CTAACCTAGAAGCTAGATCTACAGCACCTCGTAAAGATCTACTAAATATATAAACCTTGATCTACTAACCTAGAAGCTAGATCTACAGCACCTCGAAAAGATCTACTAAATATATAAACCTTGATCTACTAACCTAGAAGCTAGATCTACAGCACCTCCTAAAGATCTACTTAATATATAAACATTGATCTACTAATCTAGAAGCTAGATCTACAGCACCTCCTGAAGATTTACTTAATATATAAACCTTGATCTACTAACCTTGAAGCTAGATCTACGGCTACAGGCACCTCCTAAAGATCTAATCTAATCTAATCTAATCTAATAATTTATTTTTTCGTTGAAAATATGACAGGTTGTGCATAAAAATTACATATTTATTAATTATCAACGGAAGGAGAGCAGCCATAGCAGAGCTGTTTTCAGGTTGGTCTCCTGGCAGTTTACCGTGGTATCAATTAGAACTGAATTGATGTGATACGTCGTGGGACTGGGGTTGGAGAAGACGGAGGAACAGGGTCAGATTTGCTCAATGTTAAAAATTTGGTTCTTGATTTGAGACAATAGGCAGAAAACAGAAACAGAGGCGCCAGGAACTATTGCATTCCTAATTTTTTTGCGTTGCAAAAAAAATTAGCAAAAGTTTAAGTTCCACCCATTAACAATACCTTTTCCAAAAAAAGCAAAATATATAAACCTGGATCTACTAACCTAGAAGCTAGATCTACGGCTACAGCACCTCCTAAAGATCTACTAAATATATAAACCTTGATCTACTAACCTAGAAGCTAGATCTACAGCACC
>NW_019400147.1:0-801 GCF_000591075.1 Eurytemora carolleeae
CAGTAGATATTTCATACTCCCTGAGCATGGCGGTCCTGCTCCCTTGCTGACGAGATTCAATCTTGAATGATACTATTCTAATGATAGTAGCTATTCAATGTTAATTTTTGTACTCAAGTTATCATGTTTTAAATAATGAAATTTTGTAAACATGTTTCAAATACCTTTGAAGAATAATTTACTGCTCCAGTCAAACAAGATTCAATATTAATACCCAGCTAACAAAACTTGATTCAATATTAATACCCAGCTAACAAAACTTGATTTACATTCTATGTAAAACTAGTGGCAAACTCACATCTTAATCTCAACTTGTCCTATACTTTGAAAATCTTGCATAAAAACGTAGTAAAATATATTGGTAATTCTGGTAAAAGTCAAAAGTCGAGTTTGTAGGGTAATTATAATAATAATAATAATAATTAAGTTTGTCATTAGCATTAATTATACGGTTGTAAGTGCCTGCTAAAGGTGGAGACCGGCCAGATAACATGTTTAAACCGAGAGTAAAGTATTACAGAGAAAACATTTTTACGGTGTATAACTTTGTAATTTTATTTCACCAGAAGGGATAGTCCGCAGAAGAAACGTTTTTTTCTGCAGTTATTCAATAACCTAGAGTAAAAGTATAACAAAAATTTTACAGTTAACTAATTTTTGGTTTTGCAACATATTTCTCAAAAGGAATTTGTGAAGAAATAACGGGTAGAATTTATTATTTCTTTATCATCATCATCATATAGAATTCTTTATTATTTCATATTTGGTTGCAGATTTTTTCAAATTTTTCAAATGTCGTCA
>NW_019400148.1:0-814 GCF_000591075.1 Eurytemora carolleeae
GTATACTATCGAATAAGTTGCGAAACGAAAAGGAAATTTGATGAAAACTTAAATTTTCGAGTTTTAATTTGTTTTTGTTTTTGTTTAAATCCAGTTTAATTGTAAATAATTTGTTGAGGGGGAAAGGGCAGGGCTTGAGCTGGTAGAGAGGAGAGGGTGGGGTGGGGGTCATGACAGCTGATTGACAGCTAGGCCCAGGGCACCCCACAGTTTCTGGGATAGATAGATAGATAGGTAGATAGATAGATGGATGGATTGATAGATGATTAAATAATTTATCGGAGTTCAACTATGTTATTTGCATCTAAAGGGAGTTCCATAAAACATGAGAATGAAGAGACGAAATTTAAGGGACTGTCAGCGTAAATTCAAGAGACCCTTTATTTAATGAGGGGCATCTCACATTCACTACGGTACACTTTAGAACTTTATCTGATCAATATCTGTATGCCGAGTCCATTAGCACCTGATCCAATCAGGGTTCAGTCATGTGTTTGGTGTCTATTCTGAACCAATAGAAATAGTATGGCGGTAACATCTATCTTTCTATCTATCATTATCAAATCAGAGTTATGAATCAGTAAATGGAAATATTTACTTCTACTGAAACTATAGTGGTTTATCTAGTTTCAACAGTTTTTATTTCTAACAATTTCCTCAATGTAACTGTAGCAGAAAATAGCAAGTAATTTTTACAAAGAAATCACAATAGGAAATAATTAATTTTCAAGGTTAAAAGCATGGATGACTCATTCATACTTGATCTTGACAGTCTGTAGCCACCTTCAGGCCTCCAAAAGTATATATATTATAT
>NW_019400149.1:0-435 GCF_000591075.1 Eurytemora carolleeae
TAGTTCACATAGTTAAAAAAGGTATCAATATATTTTCAAAAAAAGGAGTTTTAAGCACAATGTGCCCCCCGCACAACATTTAACAAATTTTTTTAGCGCTGACGTGTGCAAAAAGTGCCCCCCCCACAAATGCTCTCGTACGCCCCTGATTGCTTCTTTTTATTCTTAATAAGAAATTCGTAATTCATTTTTTGCAAATAAACCACCAATGAAAATAATGTAATTTAAAGAAAAACAAACATTGATATCTAATTCAAACGTGTTTAGATAAAGCTTGTAAGAGGCGTTGTAAATCGAGCAAATCGCTATCTTTGCATGAAGGGTCACAATTAAAGTTACGTTTACAGTCCCTTTAAGAATCAGAATAGACGTGAACCTTTTTTAAAGACTCTTTTCCAGTCCTGAATGAAATCAATTTTCATTGCACCCCCCCCC
>NW_019400149.1:1521-1962 GCF_000591075.1 Eurytemora carolleeae
AGAGACTAGAGACTAGAGACTAGAGACTAGAGACTAGAGACTAGAGACTAGAGATTAGAGACTAGAGACTAGAGACTAGAGATTAGAGACTAGAGACTAGAGACTACAGACTAGCGACTAGAGACTAGAAACTAGAGATTAGAGACTAGAGACTAGAGACTAGAGACTAGAGACTAGAGACTAGAGGCTAAAGACTTGAGACTAGAAACTAAAGAAAAAATAGTTTTAAAGAGAGTATTTTATATATCTATATATGATGTTTAATACAATATAAAATACATATGTTGTTTATTGTTTTCTTCATCATGGTAAAGGGATTAGATGTAACTTCATTATACTCTCGGATATATTATATAATATTCCCTTCTTCTTCTTCTTCTTCTTCTTCTTCTTCTTCTTCTTCTTCTTCTTCTTCTTCTTCTTCTTCTTCTTCTTCTTCTT
>NW_019400150.1:0-802 GCF_000591075.1 Eurytemora carolleeae
AGAAATAATAAAAAAAAAATACTTATCTATTATTAAGAAAATAGATTTATATTTACAAACTATACACAAATGTCTTTTATAAGTTAGCGTTGCTTATACAGTGAGAACCATAAAAAACTCTGGAATAGGAAGACGACTTTTAGACTCAAGTTATAACTTTTAATAGTCCAATGAAATTGACTCATTTGGTTTAATGATTTATTTAATAAGTTTCTACTAAAACTATTTGCTTTGTAACAACATCAGTTACACTTAATTATCGTCTTCCTTCTCCATAGTATTCTGATTTTCACTGTATGCTTTAACCATGTATTTATAAATATATTGTTAAATAAAGATACGATGCTGAGTGAGCACAAAAAGATAATGGGTAATACAGGGGATATTGGTTCCAAAACTAACACTTGGTCCATTTCTAACACTAAGTGTTAGAAATGGGTCAATTGTTAGTTTTAGCAATACTTATTTGCTATTTTATCCCCTTCGGATTTGTTTAGTCTATACTTTTTCATTCAAAATGCATATGCCGACAAAAAAGTAGAGTTAATTTCAATTTTCTTAACCTGTTCCTAAATAACTAATTAGTTTACTGTAGAATTTTTTGTTACAGTTTGCGTGGTCGTCATTGACTAATTTAAATAAAACCGATTTTCAAAATCATCCTACAAAATGGCCAAGCTATGCGGATTTTAAAGATTGCATTTGCACTCTTGCTGAACAAATATGCACCGTGAAAACGTCTGATAGGTCTCAAATGAATCCTAAAAAATTTCCCAGTAATACTGCAATCTCAGTTCTTCTA
>NW_019400151.1:0-800 GCF_000591075.1 Eurytemora carolleeae
ATTTTTATGTTGTGGTAGATTACAAATTTCAAGCGTGCCACGAAGAAGATTGTGTGTTATGAAAAACAAATTGTTGTAAACCTAATGCTTTAAGACCCAACCCAAGGCAAAATATAATCTAGCTGTATTTTAATCAAAAAAAAATAAATAAAAAAACTGGACTTTTCTTAATGTACAATATAAAACAATAACAAAAAAAGTTCGGGGATTTTCAAATATTTTTTTTCGCATTTTTAAAATTTCAAAAAAACAAAAGCTTTTAGATACAATTTTTTGTAATTCTAGCAATAATAAACCTTCCCTGGGGTCATGCGAGGTCCCAAATAAGTTTTGAGCCCGATTGGTTCAGTCGTTTTTACGTTCATTGTATACAAACAGACAGACAGTACAGACAAGGAAAGTATTTACATATAAACTAGACTATCACGCGCCCATCTTATATTTCAACTATTAAAAGTTACTCAACCTTTATGTATTGTCTCTTCGATAAAACAAAATAAATTTTTTTCTTCCAGATTTACAATTTTTTCGCAGATTTTTTTAATTTTGGGAAAATCGAAAGCTTTTGGATAATACTTTTTGTAAATTGAGCATCTATAAACCTTCCCCTGAGTCATGCGAGGTCCCATACGAAATTTGGGCCCGATCGGTTCAAGCGTTGACGTTTATTAGATACAAACAAACAGACAACAAGCAAAGTACTGACTGTCCAATTATAAATCGGTTAGTCGTCCCACCACGGGCCACAACGATAGAATAAGTTTAAGATAACTTCAATTTAAAGTAAAATTAAAATAAAT
>NW_019400152.1:0-800 GCF_000591075.1 Eurytemora carolleeae
CCCCCCTCCCCTCACTTATCTGCATATTCCATTATAGTTTGCCTAACTGCTTGTTTGTTCAGGCAGTAGGCAGAAGGAAACTGTAAACACAAATATCAGAATTCTCAAATATAATTTTAACTCGACAATTTAAAACTGTTTGCATTGATCATGCAAATTTTATTCATGTCTAAATTTACCAATTATTATTGCAAATAATATTTGCAAAAAGTTGTAAATATTTTAGTTTTAAACCAAATGTTGATGTAAAGCAATCAGGGGTGTTTGTCTAAGGGGACTTGGTCACTGTAAACCCCCTTGAAAACAATCTAGGCTAGGATCGGTTTAATCTTGGTAAAATGTTATTTAAAGCTCATAAAAAAAAAACTGTATGAGCTGCATGCTCCCATAAGCCGAATCCCTATTGTTCAACCATTTTTACTTTTGCAAATTTCGTTCTACACTTTATCCCTCCCTTCCCCCACCGTGAAAACTTATGATTGAAAAAAAGTTTTCCCGCCATATTTATTTTGTTTAATAACATCAACTTCTTTTCATCTCCTCCACGCTAAAAGATGAAAATGCTGATTTGCAATTTTTGAAAACCTCGTCAATCTTGAAATTGGTTCAAGTTCAATTTTTTTAACAATTTGCTTTGTGTCGTCAAAAAGAAAATCAATCTAAAAAGTGCAAAGTCAGTAAGATCTATTAGGGACCCTTAAATCCAAATATCTGTATCTAGGGACCCTTAAATCTAAATATCTGTATCTAGGGACCCTTAAATCTAAATATCTGTATCTAGGGACCCTTAAATCTAAATA
>NW_019400153.1:0-799 GCF_000591075.1 Eurytemora carolleeae
TTATTCTTTACATCTACACCTGGAATAATTTATTCTTTACTGATACAGCTGGAATAATTTATTCTTTACATATACAGCTGGAATAATTTATTCTTTACATATGCAGCTAGCTGGATTTTAAATTCCTACCCACATTGAGCAGTTTTATACATTACATGTAAAGCTGAATTTGTCATTCTTTTCTTATGAATTTGTAATCCAAACATGGAAATTTAATTGCCGACTGATAATGATTTTTATACTTTTAGCGATGTTCATTTGGGAACACAATGGATTTGAGTGTTTGGTCACAAACTCTGAATTTCTTATCTCTATTTCTTAACTGCTAAATGGCATAGACAGCTTATATGTTTAATACTATACTGTTAAATCAAATAAGTTTGAAATATTAAAGATGTTGACCATCAGGTTGCAAAGATGTTGTTGAGCGTTTGGCAAAGCCTAAAATTCTTAATAATCCTATTATAGATCTAAAGAAGATTTTATTTATCGCCGGATCAAGATGAAATGAATACATCTGAATGATCCGTCACACTCCACGAAAGGAAATGAGTCTTTGCTTTGTCACAAACTGTTAATTTCTAAATAATTATTAATCCGTATTCTTTACAACCCAAACAATAAATTATGTTGGATCAAATAATCTCAGTTTGAAATAGCACAGGTGTTCATAGAAATATTGGGATTAGAAAATTTTACTGTGGCATTGCTTTGTTTGAGGCCCGTGGGGGGGTTATCTGCACGAAATGCTACAAATTAAAAAAAAAATTCGCTTTGCTGATCTTCAGTTTTAACTTCA
>NW_019400154.1:0-801 GCF_000591075.1 Eurytemora carolleeae
AGAGTTGTAGAATTGTTTTTGTTGGAAGCTAATTCCTTTCTGGGAATAAGGCCACATGAGCGTAAGCAAGCTTTAGTTTGATATTCACAAAATTTGTGTTTAAAGATAAAGTTGTAATCTTTGTTTGTCTGTTTGTATGAACGATCATAAGTTCATAACTCATGAACCCCTTGACAGATTGGCCTCAAATTTTTATTGGGAAACTCGGGAGAACCACGGGAATGTTCATAGCTTAAGATTCTAGGTTGAGTTGGGCCAATTTTATAGGGAAAACATCGTAATTTACAAGGTTAGGTATTAAGGAGGACTAAAAAAGATTACAAAAAGTTCGGTCATTTGTCTTTTACCCTCCCATGGAGCAATTCAATATTTCAGCTTTAGGAAAGGTTCCGGCCGTAAGGCCTTTACTAACCAAAATTTATTCCAAAAAAAGTTAAAGTATAATGCAATTTACATAAAATAAGTTTATAAATTGAAAAGTACAATTAACTGTATAAATTCCTAATCATGTGATGTGTTTCCAACAACTATGTGACAACTTCATGTCTTTCAATAAGATAACAAAGGATTTAAGTTTTTGTAACTAACACAAATTTTCTAATTCCTATATCTTTTTAACCTAATGGTGTAAACCTTTGATATTTCAAACTTACATTGTTTGATCCAACAGATTTTTATGGTTTGAAATATTTAAAGTTTTTGACATTGGGTTGCAAATATATAGGGATTAGAAAATCATAGTTTGTGGCGAAGACTCAATATTATAGTTATGTCAACATTTGCTACAAAGTGTACGGGTTT
>NW_019400155.1:0-805 GCF_000591075.1 Eurytemora carolleeae
TATTTAACACATAAGCACAGAAGAATGTGCTTCACGATTTCAATTTTACTTCACTGTCTAATCTCATCAACTATCCGCCTGTTAAACGCAGTATTGATTAATGTATCTCGTAATATTACTTCTGTTTATTTCAATCTATCAATCTAGTACATATAGGGTTTCCAACGTAATAGATTATTCTCTTACGCGTAATTACGTGCAGTTACGCGTAATAATTTTCATTTCGTGTAATTTCGCAGGATTTCGTGTAATTTCGCAGGATTTCGCGTAATTGGGGAAATATCCATTTCGCAAAATTACGGGGTAATTTCGCGTAATTTCTACAACGTAATTTCGCGAAATTTCGTAATGATTATGCGTAATAATGAAAACTATAATTACGCGTAATTACGGCGTAATTTCGCGTAATTTCTACAACGTAATTTCGCGAAATTTCGTAATGATTATGCGTAATAAGGAAAACTATAATTACGCGTAATTACGGCGTAATTTCGCGTAATTTCTACAACGTAATTTAGCAAAATTTTGTAATAATTACGCGTAAAAAGCGAAACTATAATTACGCGTAATTACGGCCTAATTTCGCGTAATTTCTACAAGGGAATTTCGCGAAATTTTGTATTAATTACGCGTAATTAGCAAAACTTCAATTTCTAAAAAGTAATTTTGCGAAATTTTTCCTTAATTACGTCCATGAAATTTTGATGTTCTAACTTTTAATTTAAATAAAACAACTAACTTACAAGGAAAATAATGTCACGCAAGTTGAATCAGAATTTCAGCCAATACATAATCTATAAAATTT
>NW_019400156.1:0-798 GCF_000591075.1 Eurytemora carolleeae
GGATGGGTTTCAAAATTTATCTCTTTAACGGTTTTATCCTAATATGCGAGAAAACTATGTGAAGAGTTTAAATCAACAAATCAAGTTAAAATGAAAATATATTGAAGGGACTTCAAGTAACCTTCTTAAAAGGGTATGCTTGATTCACAACGGTACCCTTTTTTAAGGGAATGTGCACCTAATAAAGGAGAGTCACTTAAAACTACGTCGTAAGTCCCTTTAATTTAAATTTCTGTCCAAGCCTAGTTTTGCAATTGATTTATTTTAACTTGTTTTGAATGACAACCAAATCCTTTAATAACTAAAATATGTAAAATCAAAACTCTAATCGATAGAGGTTCATACAACAAATGAAAGTTATAAACAACTTAAGAAATCTAATTTAAATCAAAACTTTTTTAATGCTTAAAACTTACAAAGATAAAAAACTATGATTACTGAATCCTGTGAAATCTAAAATACTAAATGAAAAAAATCTAATTAAGAAAACCTTAAATGCTCCCACTTAATTTATATAATAACCAACCCTGGTTAATAATCATCTAAAGACAATAAGATTTAATCGCCATTAAAATAAATTCAGTTTAAAATTGGTAAAACTGTTGAACTCTAGTTTGCTATCTTGTATGATATATGCTTAGGACGGGTTGGACCAGTATTGGAGACACATGTGTTTCATGGTCGGAGTTAGAATAGCAGATCGGAGCTAATCTTGCAGAATACAGCTGTTTCTGGTAGAATACATATACAAAACTAGTTTCTGGTAGAATACATATACAAAACTAGTTTCTGGTAGAA
>NW_019400157.1:0-798 GCF_000591075.1 Eurytemora carolleeae
ATCTTAAAAATTAGAATGTTCATCATCAAATAATTTGACGATTTTATGCATCCAGAATTTTTCATTATTAGATGACAAGTCCTGTCAGGGGATACTCCTCACTCTACCCTGTACTAGATGACAGGTCCTGTCAGGGGATACTCCACCCTGTACTAGATGACAGGGGATGATGCAATTCAAAATCTGAGGATTTACATTTCCAAGAACAGATTGACATTTCTTTTTTGATCGTTCAGATAATATTTGACTATTTACTATAATGTACCGTGTAACATGAAACCAGCAAAATATACAGCAAATGTTTTAGGGCAATCCATGAAAAATATAACTAATATGCAAGGTCTTACATAAGATTTATTAATGCCTTTTAGGCTAAATTTTCGTACATAGGAACATACAGTGCTAGTACATCCATTCCATCTGTACTATAAAAGAGAGTTTTTCAATTTTTAAAAATTGGCTTTTTAACAATCTGACTGCATGCAGTTTGCTTAAATTGTAAATTTTGAATATTGATACACCCTAATCAATCAATAATCACGATTTATACAATTCATATTTGTCCAAACATGCTTATTTTGATATGTTATATATAACATGCTGTCAAACATAGCATCAGGTAAATTATTAAAATGCATCAGCTAGCAACTTTTGTTTTATAAAAATTACAAAATTTACTTGTGATGATAAGCTTGCATGTGGTATGTGCATGTTGCATGATTATTTGTGAAAACTGAAATATTAAGATTTATTTTAGTGTAGAAAGTTTAGCAGATAGTAAATAATTAACAAAGACAC
>NW_019400158.1:0-798 GCF_000591075.1 Eurytemora carolleeae
CAACTTTTTTTGCAGAATCTTTTCAACTTTCTGAAAGGTTTTACATTGGTATATGTTTAAGGATATCTACTCGATATAAAGCAATATTTATCAATACTTATTGTGACTCAAACTCTTAACTAAATGAATAAAGAAAAAATAGCCAGTTTTAGAAAGTTTTATATAGACATTTTAATAATTCAGATCGAAAAGTTAAAAAAAAATTAAACTTTATAAGTTTTATAGGAGCTTTTAAAACTATGCCAAAAAAATCATTTCTGACACTCCTAGGCTAGCCAATATAATTCACCAAGTATCAAGTATCAAACATGGAAATTTTATCTTTCTAAACATCCCAGGGAAAGATTATACAGGTTTGTTAAAATGATATTCAACCACACATTGATTATCAATGCTCTCATATTTTTTTGAGATCTAGATATTTATTATCTCCGTATCAAGATTATATTAATTGTACAAAATTGTTAACATGTATTAAATACAAATGTTTTACGATATATTGTGTACATATATTCTTAAATTAAATAACAGAAAATCATACGGATACATTTTATCATTTTTTTTCTTTCCTTTAATAAGAAATTTGGATTTACGGATACTTGGATCCTGCAAGACATACAAATTGAAGAGTGTAGAGAATAAATTGCTTTTAGTTAGTCGTTGTCAAGGATTTTTTTGAGATTCATCTGCATATAACCGGGGGGTTTAATGAGGAAAATCTGTTGAGTAAGCATTATAAAGTTTTTATGTAACAATGGTATAATGTCAATGAATGCAATATGGAAAAAACTACGATTG
>NW_019400159.1:0-797 GCF_000591075.1 Eurytemora carolleeae
GGGCTTATTTTAAACATTTCCACTTCACACTGTATAATCCTATGTTTAATACGATGTTTAAAATCTGACTAAATATGCAAATGAGAAGAGTTTAAGCGAAGAATTTCAAATTTGTCCGAAAATTAAATAAAAATAATTCTTCACGTAACTCGTGGGATATCTTTCAAATTTACTGCTTTTTATTATATCTTAAAAGGTCACGACCCCCTAAAGCCGGATGTAAAGGGTTAAAGCTTAAAGCCTGAAGTAAATAAACTAAACACTTACTCAGTAGTTTGACATAAAACACCAGACTAATTTTACACGAAGGATGTAAATACAGTGGCTTTAAGGTGATCATGAACCCTCCAGTTTTGTATATTTCTTCCTACTGTCCTTTTAAAGGAATAAAATTAATGGATCTATTCAAAGCCTCATGTCATATGAAAAGTACAATGCAATATTTTTTTATTGAATGTTGTACTCTAAAACGGACTTTTCTAAGAGGTTCGGTCTCCACAAACAGTCCCCAAAACTAGACTGTATATAACGATATTTTGAAAGAAACCATTACATTTTTAGCGACGTTTTTTGAGAACTCAGTCCTCAAACATATAACGATATTTTGAAAGAAGCCATTACATTTTTAGCGACGTTTTTTAAAACTCAGTCCTCAAACATATAACGATATTTTGAAAGAAGCCATTACATTTTTTAAGCGACTTTTTTGAGAACTCAGTCCTCAAACATATAACGATATTTTGAAAGAAGTCATCACATTTTTAGCGACGTTTTTCGAGAGCTCAGTCCTCAAACAT
>NW_019400160.1:0-807 GCF_000591075.1 Eurytemora carolleeae
GAACTGGTCTAGGGAGGGAGGGGTTGCAGACTGCAAAGCATCCATGAGCCCCGAAAACTGACCTCCGGAGCCTCCTGATCGCAGAATGGTCTCCAAGCCAACTTTTAGCAAATAAAATTCATCTCCGAGCCTCATGCTATGTCTACCAGGCTCCCCAACTCACTCTCGCGTCGAGCAAATCAATTTTCCAAAAACAAATATTTAGCTTTTACATCCACCCAAATAGATTATCAAGTACAATAGGTGGCAACAGAGAAATTAACTAATTATGCACGAAGTCACAAGTGTCAAATATAACAAGTAAAACTAAATTTTCTCAAATTAGTTGACATGTTTGCCAAGATTAAATAAAAAAGTGTAAAAACAGAAACTAAAGAACACATAAAATTGCATTTATTTTACTGTAAGAAAAGCACTTTATTCTAAAATTATCACTATAACTGATGATTTTGTCGGACACAAAAACTGAATTGATACTTGTGACGACAGAATACAACTGTACTGAGAGTGTACAAATTCTACGTTGCCATCTATTGTACTAGAATCTATTTGCATCCACCAAAAGCCTTTTTTTCCAAAAATTCAACGTGATAATAAAGTTTTTATGAAACAAACAATTTGTATTAAAAAGTGTACTTTTATTGAGATTTAGACTTCTTATTTATTTATTTTTTTTCTAAATTTCACAATTTTCTAAACTTGTGCAGAACTGTTGTAGCTTTATATAAATAAAAACAAACTTTATATTATTTCTCAGATGTATCATGTGACATGAAGAAATCTAATTAGACTACCACCAATTTACAA
>NW_019400161.1:0-794 GCF_000591075.1 Eurytemora carolleeae
GAGTAAAAACGTGGCAGAAGAACGGGTTGGGAACCATAGTTGCTGGACAAGGAGAGATAATCAATGGAGTTGGATGAAACCTGAAACTGGAGATGAATGCAAGGAAAGGCAGGACAACATTGATATATCTGTTCATCAGAGCACGGATAAACCTGGATCATGTGTCAGGATATCCCCTGATGCACCGGGTACCCGGAGCAGAACCAACCTGACAGATTCCAAACCTGGAGACAGAGAAGGACGGAAACGATCAAAAAAGTTTCGATCCTTATCTCACTCACGACTCCTCGGCTCAAGAACTCAGATCAGGGGTAAACCGATTTTAATGTTTCAACAGATCGGTATTATTGGAATTTAAAGAATGTTTTCTAACTTTTTAAATTTCTCTCCGAGTTTGTTTTATCTTTCAGTCAATACAAGGATTAACGGACAGACCTGGTATTGAAGGATGACGTGGGCTCAATCTTGAAAATATATTTAAATTAAAATAAAACGGTTATTAGGCATCTTCATTACCCCCCCCCTTCCCCCCAGTTCTCCCACATTTGAATAATTTTTTGGTCTAATTAGCAAATTGCCCCCCCTCCCATCAAAAAAAGAAATGTTAAATATGTGAGGGGGGGGGGTTAGTTAGCCACTTGTATGACGCAATAAGGGAGTATATATTTATCAAACTAATGAATGGGTTGTAGTAGGTGGGATGAATACTGAATAGTAAATACGGAATACGAGATTGCAGGGATTTATTTAACTCAAAAAAGGTTTAGAAATGAACCAGGGGCCTGGGTGGGATG
>NW_019400162.1:0-803 GCF_000591075.1 Eurytemora carolleeae
CTGTTAAGCTTTATATGTTATAAAAAGGAATTAAGTTTTTGCCACAAACTCAAATATTCTAATCCCTATATCTTTGCAACCTGTTGGTGTAAATCGTTGATATTTCATACTTAGATTAATTTATCTTACAGAATTCAGACGTTGAAATAACTAGGATATACGACATTGGGTTGTAGAGAAATATGGATTAAAAAATTAGAGTTTGTGGCAAAAACTAAATCTTTTTAGAATCTTAAATCAAACTAACCTCTTCCAAGGTGCGATATATGTGCTTGTACTTTTTAATCTCTAATTTAACTGTTAATCTCTGATTAGCCTCACAAAATATCGCCCATTTTAAACCCGGATTTATGAAACCAATGTTAACCGGAGTACAACAATATCTCATTTCAAGTTTTATGAAAACTTTGAAACTAAATCTTACCCCTATGATATTTTAATATTTCTCCTAATCCCGGTTGAGAGATTGAAATTGTCATAAAATAATATTATATTTAGATACATTATTGATATTTAAAGGGAATGTTAGCGAAAAATAAAGGGGGTATAGGTTAACGTCGAATCGAATTAGATGGTGATCGCTACAATAAGTAAAAAATGGTTAAACACGACTCATACCGAAGAAGTTAGCGTCCATACAAATTCACAAATTGCATTTTTCCATTCAGACCGTAAAGCATTCAATTAACCCTATTCCTGCTGGGGGGGGGTCAATTTGCCCCCCCCCTCTGTATTTTTTTTACATAACTAAAAAAGTATTGGTCTGAGGCTGTTGAAATTTTCTGACTTTTCCTACATACCCA
>NW_019400163.1:0-797 GCF_000591075.1 Eurytemora carolleeae
ATAGGTTGGTAGATAGGTTGGTAGGTAAATAAGTTGTAAGTAAGTAGATAGGTTGGTAGGTAAGTAAGTAGTAAGTAAGTAGTAGGCAAGCAGATAGGTTGGTAGGTTTTTAGATTGGTGAATAAGAATGAAGGTATGTAACTAGGTGAAAAGATGGATAATTAGGTCAGTTCAATTTTTTTATATACAGAGTTACCCACAAAGGAATTGTTGTTGTCTATTTACTAACAAATAAGATTCCCTGCAACTGTAAACTTATTTCTTTCTGTGCTAAATCCAAAAATAAGATAATAAAATACTAAATTCAAGGTAGAAGACTTAATTCAACCTTGGAATCGTCATATTTTAAGAGTTTTAGGTCGTCTTTACAGTCTCATCCTTTGCGGGACACCCTGTAGTACAACATTGATACCTTGGGAGAAGCCCCTTAACCACTGATGATCCAAGGCTCATGATTGCTCCAATTAAAATCCATCCTGCTCTAGTTCTCTCCTTGCTTAGTCTACTGTTTTGGGACGCAGATCTGGAAATTTACAGGGGTGTATATTTACTTGAACAATCATTTCCCCCTCCATTTTGAAAATCATTTTAGCCGCCAAAGTTAGGAATTTATTTTTAATGAGATTTTATTCACTAAATTGGGGAAAACAAAAAATATATTCGATGACAAATCAAGTACCAATGGACGGCATGTCACAGATTTTGCTGATTTTCTGCATACAACTTGGGATATGAAAAAAAATCCAGGAAGTTAAAAAAACTTGACTGTTTAAAGTCCAATTTTTTTTCCCCCCTGG
>NW_019400164.1:0-801 GCF_000591075.1 Eurytemora carolleeae
GCGCTTTAATTTTAATATAGATTTTAAATATAATGAAATTGAGTCTTTGTCACAAACTCTGATTTTCAAATCCACATATCTTTGCAACCCAGTGTCTTAATCTTAGATATTTCTCTTAATTCTGTTGGATCAAAAAAAACAAAGTATGAAATATCAAAGGTTTACACTATCAGGTTGCAAAGACAAACGGATTAGGACATTTTTGTGGCACAGACCCTTGCAATTTCTTTGTATGACTTAAAACGCAAAAAGAAAGGGAATAATTTTAGGTTGGGTTTGGGGAGAGGTCGGGGGAGGCGTCCTGAGAATCTATATCTTATTTCTATAAAGTTTGTTCATACTGTCATTTTGTATGTATTCATATTCCATTATATGCAAATTGTATATTCATATAATCATCTGCATGCAATGAAATAAACCCTTTATGTTCACGACAAAATAAAGTCCATAAATGTCCGTAAATGTCTTTGATAAAAACTCAGGAAACGCCGGCACAAAATCAACCCTTGTACGCTCCAGCGATAGCACCGTTGATTATATCACATAAAACCTTCAAAACGATAAATTTATTGTTATCTTTCACTTTGTAATTTGTAACTTAAGCCTTTAATATAGGAATTAAGTCCTTGTCACAAACCCTGATTATTAAATCTCTTTATCTTTACAACCCAAAGTCGTAGACCTTAGATATTTAAAACTATGCATTCAGTGGCCGAATTTAAAGAATTTGAGCGGCGGTTTAAATTTAAGCCGCGGTTTAAACATGGTTGGTTCCACTTAAAATTGTATCAAATGTTTCAA
>NW_019400165.1:0-810 GCF_000591075.1 Eurytemora carolleeae
TTCGCGGATTTTCACAAAAAATTTCGTGGATTTTTAAAATTTTCAAAAATTTAATGAAGATCAAATTTTGATTGAGACAAATATTTGAAATTTTGATCATTCATAAACTTCCCTGGGGTCCCTAGATGTTCCACAAAAAATTTGGGCCCGATCGGTTCAGCCGTTTTGAAGTTTATTGGATACAAACAAACAGACAAACAAACAAACAAGCCAAATTTATATATAGATGAATGATATAATTCGTTTTTTATGTAGTCTGTATACTGACTAACAAGTGATATTCTATATTTACTTATGTTCCTCGTTTAATTCATGTCTTTGTCAATTTTCTACCATTTTTTGTGTGCGAAATAAACTTTAATAATAATAATTGGTAAAAATAAAATAAAATCTTTCTGTTGAATATATTTCAAACGTAATTAGTGTCAACATTTTTTCGGGCCAAATTTTTCAATAAATTAGAGTTTGTGGCAAAGACTTAATTCCTTTATATCTTGATTTATTAAATATTTTAGGGCAAATTCTTTGGGCATCCTGGTGATATAGTGGAAGATGACACAAATCTGGAAAATTTCAAAAATGACCGGGTATTTACTTTACTTTGAAATTCCAAAAATTCCTAAAATTGATTTATTTTCACTTTTATTTCTATTAAACTGGCAATTCGAAGTAACTTCAAATAACCCTTGATTAACAGCTTGATTCACAACGGTACCCTTTAGCCATGAGAAAGTTATCGCTTGTTAAAAATAAATAAATTCTCTAAATTTTCTTCTCTGTCTCTGCCGAATAAATCAGTAAGTCCCTTTT
>NW_019400166.1:0-829 GCF_000591075.1 Eurytemora carolleeae
TTATGCAGTGTTTTAGACAAATTCTTTAGGATTTATTTGAGACATATAAAACTTTTCAAACGTCTGTAATTCCTGAGTTTCGGCGTAAAGTCGACGTTCAAACTCGTACTTTTGGGTGAATGCGCTTTCAGAATCGTTTTTTTTTTAATTATTAAATAACGACGACGAAAAATAAAGTAAAAATTATAAAGCAATCTAATTAGATGGTTAGGAACATATTTCTCAAAAATAATTTGTCAATAAATCAATGCTAGAATCAATTATATCGTTTTCATCATTATATTGAATTTCTTATTTTTGACTTTGCGCTCAAACTCGGGATTTCCATATCTTTAAAAGGGAGTGACTGGCTATGTAAGGTAGTTGAACTGAGTATGCAGTGTTGTGGAAAACTTCTTTCGGAATCATTTGAGACATATTAAACTTTTTAAAGATCTCTAAATCCTGAGTTTGAGCGCAAATTCGACGTTCAAAACTCCTACTTTGGGGGTGGATACGTTTTCAGAATTAGTTTTTTTAAATTATTAAATAACGACAACGAAAAATAAAGTAAAAATTATACAGTAATCTAATTAGATGGTTAGGAACATATTTCTCAAAAGAAATTTGTCAATAAATCAATGCTAGAATCAATTATTTCGTTTTCATTATTATTTTGAATTTATTATTTTCTTGAATTTTGTTTACATTTTTTTTCGTCGTTTATAATAATATGCAAAAAACAATTATGAAAACGTATCCACCCAAAAGTACGATTTTGAACGTCGACTTTGCGCTCAAGCTCAGGATTTACAGATCTTTAAAAGTTTTATATTTCTCAAATAAATCC
>NW_019400167.1:0-794 GCF_000591075.1 Eurytemora carolleeae
CAAGTGGAGGAATATTTCCTCACATATGCTTGAATTTAATAATGTTCTCTGAAGTGAAATAAATTGATAATTATACTTTACAAACGAGAAAATGCCAATTTAAATCAGCAATAGGAAAAACAGAAATTTAGACTTCCGTAAATTTTTAAAAAGACCATAGTTGAGGGTGTAAAAGGCAAATCGAAAGGAAATTTATTTTGTTTTTAAATTGTTCAGCGAAAATTATCAAACCTTGCAGTGCTGTCATCATACCACATTTTCAGAAAGTGAAAAATACTATAATTGGGACCAAGAGACTCTGAAAACCACCTCTGAAGAAAATCTATAATACACATACATCTACAGATTGCCATTTCCGTAAAATGTAAACTTTTTAAATTGATTCATCTAATTTTGCTTTAGACAAATATAAATTTTGAATATATAAGGGGCGGTAGGGGGGGGGGGGGTTTTGGGTATTAAAGGGCCAAGGCTACAATAAACTTAAGGATGAACAGTGAAAAAAATATCAAAAATTTCAGAGGATATAACCAAACACGCTTTCAAGATATAAAACCTTACCATCCAGGGCTACGAAATCGTATAAAGGTATTACAACACTTCAAAGTCGGCTCGGCCTAAAAATGTTCACAAAATGGGCCGTATCGTTGTGTCGACCGTTAAGGGGATTGATTTTGATGAGAAATGTTTAGAGGACAGTGTGTGAAATATCAGACATTTGAACCCTTGTCAGGGACCTTAAGGGGGTCATTATAGGGCGGGAGAGGAGGGGGTGTCAGGGGACATCAGGCCGG
>NW_019400168.1:0-793 GCF_000591075.1 Eurytemora carolleeae
GAAGATGAGGGAAGGAGTATCTATGTTCTGTGCCTGGGTTTGCAGTCAAACTTCTCCAGAGGAATCACAAATGCTTGCAATTGGTTAGTTTAAACTCCATTTATTCGGAGTTATCCGTCATGAGTGAGTTAGAAGTCATAAGTGAGTTAGTAGTCATAAGCGAGTTAGAAGTCATAAGTGAGTTAGTAGTCATAAGTGAGTTAGAAGTCATAAGTGAGTTAGTAACCATAAGTGAGTTAGTAGTCATAAGTGAGTTAGTAGTCATGAGTGAGTTATCAATTCAGCAGTCATAATCAAGATATCAAGTTAATCAAGTAAGCACTCCTAATCAATGAAGCAGAATAATCAAGGCAGCAGATTAATCAAGTCAGCAGGCATATTTAAGTCAGCAGTTATAGTTAAGTCAGCATGCATTATCAAGTGAGCACTTAGCAGGCGTTTTCAAGTCAGCAGGCATAATTGAGTAAGCGAGTTTTAAGAATTTTAAGTTGTTATTCATAATTAAGTCAGCAGTAAAAATCAAGTCAGCATGCATAATGATGTCGACAGGCATAATAAATTCAGCAGGCATAATGAAGTCAGCAGGCATAATCAATTCAGCAGGCATTTTCAAGTCAGCAGGCATAATCAATTCAACAGGCATAATCAAGTCAGCAGTCATGATCAATTCTTCAGGCATAATCAAGTCAGCAGTCATAATTAGGTCAGAAAGCATAATCAAGTCAGCAGGAATTATGATGTCAGCCGTCAAAATCAAGACAGCAGTCAAAATCAAGTTAGCAGATTAATCAAG
>NW_019400169.1:0-796 GCF_000591075.1 Eurytemora carolleeae
AAAGGTTCTGATGGAGAAGTAGAGTTGGGAATCCCCAACTAACTCATGACGATCGATTCCATCATCATACTCCATAATGATAGAATCAAGGGCGGATGTAAACCCACCCAGCTAGTTCATTCAACCCAAGCTAAATTGTATCATGAGTTGAGTAACTGGACAAACAAATAGTATTGATTGTATTTAACCCGTTACTACTGGAGCTGGTACCAACGGCGAGAGGAAATTTCCAGGGAAGCAAGATTCAAATCCTGGGAATCCTTATCGGGGGAACACGGATAACGGTGCTTTCGTCGGAAGAGAAAGCAAACTGAACGTCCATTTTGTTTCCGAGAAGAGGGTTAGTCTTGATGAAGTATCTGAAGAGAGCGGTCGATAACAGCTCCAGTAGCTCCGAGAGGAGAATTAGATCCATCTATGATTCCAGGATTAACTTCGGTTGATCCTCAGTTTGTATTTTAATAATAATGTAAAATAAATGTCCGTGCAAAATTAGTGCTTTAATCGATTCAATCTGGCTTGTTATATTGAGTTTCTCTTTGTAAAGTTTTCTTTATTGAGTTCTTTAGATATGAGTTTCTATTAAGTTTATAATAGCTTGTGATTGATAAACAGTGAACAATCGTTAAACATAATATTAGATTTAGCTTTGATCACCAAATAGGTTAAAACGTCTAAACAAATTTATTTGTCAAACAAATACTTGTGCACAATTTTTAGAATTACAAAAATTACTTCATTTTAAGCGCAGAGTTTAGAGTAAAGTTGTGTATATAAAGTACACATTCGTACTACT
>NW_019400170.1:0-791 GCF_000591075.1 Eurytemora carolleeae
TTAGATCCTAAAATATGAATTCTGAGTTAGAAAGTCTAAACGACGAAGCAAGATCTGGTTCTACTTCAACCACGTGAGGGAGGGGATCTCAGAGTGTAAAGAATGCGGAGTTAGAATAATTACTAGGAAGTAGGTTCTACTTTCTAAGGAAATTTATTTCCTTGGAAAATCACCCGCCCCTCTTGCTTAGAAATCTTTTTTACCCTCGAGTTGTTGAGGGTGTTCGGGCGGAGCAGAAATATTTTTCTTGCAGCTTTATTCGCTGAGTTGGGTATAATTGATTGATTTTAGGGAATAATTCGTGATTTTTGGGATCAAAAGTTTTAATGTTCAACTTTTATCGAAAATCATTTCACCTCTGGAAAGAACCCCGGATTTTTAGAATTTATTTTGAATTTTCTTGTTGTAAAGTTTATCCTGTAGTATTTAAACCTAATCATCTTTTTGTTTCAGTAAAAATTCCTTTTCAAATATTTCTTAACTCATTTGAAGCAGACATTTTCCTCTTAAACTTTGGTATTTGTTTTCTGTTCATCAAAATATACTTTTAACCTTCAGGAAGCAAATTTATCTAGTTGTATAGAAATACGTCAACACTAAAACTGTTTAAAGAAGTGCAGACATAAGTTTATGTGACCCACCATATATAGACTTCTGCTATATCCGATTCACAATGCCACCCTTCAAATCTTAGTATGATAAAGATTACAGTGCTTAGGATCCGGATCCGTTGGATCCGGTAGATTTCGGCTTCCTGGATCCGGATCCAAGGGGCAAAATATCAACAAAAA
>NW_019400171.1:0-789 GCF_000591075.1 Eurytemora carolleeae
TTTAACAAATTAAAAGGGTTTAAAGAAAGTTTCAAGCATTATGAGTGGATCGAGATAAAACTTGGGTGATTTGAATTTTATGCAATGACACTAATTCAACTCAATGACATAGCTGTGAATATCGAAATATAAAAAGTAGTAATCTCTGTTTGGGTGTATGTTTGTTTGTTTGTATGTCCGATCATAACGCATGAATCCCTTTAATTGTATTGGGAAAACTCCAGGCAAAGCTAGGTTTCCAAGTAGTTGTATTTTTTACAAAGGATTTCAACACTTGCTATAAACTTTAATTAGCTATAATCCCAATTTCAATACAATTACATGATATCAACATTTGATATTTGCACTAAATCTTATAGATCCAGCAGAATTCATAGTTTAAAATATTAAAGAGGTTTAATGAAGTACGAACTTAGGCTACTAAGGATTATAAAATCAGAGTTTGTAAAGCTTGAAGTACAGCAAAGTTTTGAATCCCACGTTGATTACATCTTTGAGAAAACTGACTTAAACGAAGCTAAACACCGTATCGTCGGACAACAATTTATATTCAACCAGAAAAAGGTCGGGTATTTAAGCATTCAAGCTTTTCTATCTTTTTACGTAGTTTTTATGCATTACCAAACCACTGGTTGGGAGGGGTGGGAGGAAGATGAATTGAATGTAGGGACGGATAAAAAGTAGAATTTTATTCAACTAGCAAGCTTCAAGCTTGCGGCCCTAATTAATTCATTACATTCTATTCTTGATATGCCTCCTTGCAGCCTTGATATGTCAGGGGGGAGGGTA
>NW_019400172.1:0-799 GCF_000591075.1 Eurytemora carolleeae
TCTGATTGGTAGAATTTTAGGCAATTTAGTGGATACAGATTATAATAATCTGGAGATTAAGAAAAAGAGGAGATCAAGCATTAATCTCGATATCCACCATTCTAAAGTTTTCAGCTCTGGTAAAATATTTTCAATAATTATTTGTAAAAATGTTTTTTTTCAATTTGATTAATGTTGAATATCCCTGTTTTAAATTCGAGTCATAATTTTCTTCATGGAGTGTTCTACCTAGACAAACCTTGCTTCAAGGGACTGTTCATGTTATTTCAAGTGATCCGCCAATTATTGACTGGCATGCCGATTCACAACATTACCCTTAGATATGTGGTGTGATCAAGAATTATGAAGATATCCATGCGCTTAACTTAAAAATTGATTATTTTCTTTTCTGGTTTCTCTTTAAAAGTAATTGAGTGATTGAGGAAATTGTCTAAATAAACACTGATCAAGTTAATTAAACGACAAGTTTTCCATAAGTTCCATATTCTTGATCAAAAAGGTTGGACGGGTACTGTTGTAAATCAGGCATACCCCTCTTTTCATGAAGAGTCACTTGAAAATACATGGACAGTCCGTTTAAGGGACTGTACACTTATTTGAAAACATAGATGATATTCATAAGATTTAAGCTTAGGATTATAAATATTTGCTAATAATTTCTGCAATATCAATATATATATATAAAGTTGTAATCTCTGTTTGTATATCATAACTCAGGAACCCCTGGACCGATTTGCCTCAAATTTTGATTGGGGAACTTAAGGGAGCCACGGGAATGTTCTAAGCTTGGTTTTGAGAT
>NW_019400173.1:0-794 GCF_000591075.1 Eurytemora carolleeae
CCGGCGCCCGTTTTTGGGGTCGTGCGGGTCGTTTTCAGACTCTAAAACAGCGTCGCTTGTTCTATGCGGGTTATACACAGGGGTGTTTAGATTTAGCTTGTGGACAGGCAGGGTTGCATTCATAATCAAACAGGTTTTCACATTTTAAACAAACAGAAAAGTTCACGAGATGCTTATTAATATTTTTATGCGGGTTGGATTTGCATTCTTTCATGTGGTTCGGTTCAACCCATCTCGTGCTCAGGTAGGGTTTGTTTCTAGTGCAACCCAGGCACATTCAGTACTGCAGATTGTCTCAGATCTGTAGATAGGAGACCAAGATGACAATCCATCACATTTAGCTCGTAAACTACACCTATCCTCCTTCTCAATCCTTATCATGTCCGTATCTATGTCTATGTCCGTGGTATCGCCAAGTTGTGTCCCAGAGGCAAGAGAAGTGTGTTCTCTACCTACATTTCCCCCCTCTCTCCAGCAGGTACAGGCTGTAGCACTGCTAAGTAAGTTCTCCTTGGGGTCCTGGTTATCTCTCTTGGATTTTGAGCTGCTTCAGGTCTGGTATTGTTTCCCTTCTCCGTACTCGTTGTATTCGGTTTAACTGGTTTAACTTGTTGATCTGACCTGACAAAGCCCGGCTAGGTGAAGGATTCTAATTCAGCTGTAGACTTCAACCAGGCCTCTTCATGGGTATATATTTCTCCTGCCTTCTCTTCTCCAACCAGGCATCTTCAGGGGTAGATATTTCCCCTGCCTTCTCTTCTCCAACCAGGCATCTTCAGGGGTAGATATTTCCC
>NW_019400174.1:0-791 GCF_000591075.1 Eurytemora carolleeae
ATTTCATTCATACTTTTGATAAGAGCAAGGATGCCCTTTTAATGTTGTATAGAATGTTAATATACTCAATAAGCGTATTATTTATAATTTATGGTGATTATATCATTTTCTTTATAAATAACTTTTCCAGCAAACATTCTTCAGGGGCGGATACAGAAGTGAGCCTTGAAGCAATGGCTCACCCCTGAAATATTTTGCATTCCCTAAAGCTTTGGGGAGCGCGTAAGTAAAGGAAAATGGAAAGAAAATTCTGAGATGGTTCACCCCTTTGAAATTCAATGTACCCACCACTCACGTGAATCTCCCTAGAAGCGTCTGGTTCATTTGGTGTACCGCCCCGTTTTGCCTGGTATAATCTGTATGTGTACTGTACAGCTCGCTCAAGCTGGTTTGTAAGAATAAAATTCTATATTACATTCAAAAATTGATTTCTCAATACCGTAATGTTTTATTTAATTATAAAAGAACAATATTGTTTTATTTTCTAATTTGTTTATATTTAATCTGTATGTGTACTGTACAGCTCACTCTAGCTGGTTAGATGTCGGCCAGGTTCTTGAAATGAACAGTTCCCTGCCTGTGCTGTCAAATTATCAAATATTAATATAAACAAAATAAATTTTTAATTCAGAGTTTTCAATTTGTAGATGTCTCCAAACTATTATCGTTATCTGGAAATACTTCAGGTTTCGAGCTGGGCAAGTGGATTAATTATGAAATATAAGAAACTAGCTGAAGGGCTCGGCGTTGCCCGTAAACAAAAGAAATGTTGCGAAAAAAAATTTAGATTT
>NW_019400175.1:0-789 GCF_000591075.1 Eurytemora carolleeae
AGGGTACGATTATCATGCGGGATACAGAATAAAGATTAGATTAATCTGCAGATGAACAAAAGATTGAGATCTAGGATTGGTCACGATATCCACAATACAAAATTTCCCAGCGCAGAACACTATCTTTTTACTCCTTCTAATCCTTATATCGTTGCAACATAATGTGGTAGACTTCTGATATTTTAGCTATGAGCTCTGAAATATAGCATATATTCCAATTGTATATCAAAAGTTTAAAAAACCATATTTCGAAGATACCGGGAAAAGTCAATTATAGTTTGAGACAAGTTATCTGTTCCTATTAGCGTGTAGACTGTAAATTAAACTATTCTCCAGGTACCAGTTAGAGTACAAGAATCAAGGATACGAACTACCGGAGAAAAAGTATCTTGAACTAAATTCAAACTGGATGAAAAGACTGTCCGAGGCACAGAGAGATCACAGGTACCTATATTTATGGGAGGGGGGTAGCTTAAAGAGGCAGATTCACAAGCGTACACTTTAAACGTTCGTGTGTGGAGTTATTCTTATTGTTCTAAAATTTTTAGTTTTAATTGCTGGATCTTGTAGTGATTTGAGAATTTATACAGCAGATACTAAAATTGAATAAGAATAGCGGAACGTTTTAAGAAAGATAAACCACAATCAATCAATCAAGTTTAAATCTGTTATGGAACCAAAGTGGAACGCCCAGACTGCCTTCAGGGCACCATACACCATCGTACAGATAGCGGCCTAGAGTCTAAACCTGTGTCTAGCTTTAAGAAAGGTGTAAAGGATACCGTTATG
>NW_019400176.1:0-790 GCF_000591075.1 Eurytemora carolleeae
TGGTCACCTTGCTGTACACTGCTTTCCTCTTTAGTGTGGTCACCTTTCTGTACACTGCTTTCCTCTTTAATGTGGTCACCTTGCTGTACACTGATTACCTCTTTCATTAGGTCCTTAATTAAAAGAAAGCTATAGAAAAATATTGATACTACACTGTATTTCCACCAGCCAAAACCAAACTTTCTTATGAGCATCTCTGATTTAAAAGGAAGTCTACTTCTAACTTTTTTTCTTCAGAATAAGTAAGTTCAGCTTATGTTTACATAAGAGCACGATATACTGCATAAAGTGCACTACTTAAATGACCGTTCACTTATTTGGGTAATTTCATGATAAACTAAATAGTCTATTAGCTATTTATTGGTCTTACTTTTCAAAGACATCTAGCCAGAGAAAAATACCGATTTATTCAGAATACCATGGGCAACGATCAGGTTACTTTGTTTAGACACTATTTGATGCTTTTTGTTATAGCCAAGGTTTTTAATTAATTTTCATATAAATAATTTAGTACATAATGTCATTAAAAAATGATAATTAGATTTTCTTGGAATGTTGTTTAAATCGTTTAAATAATGTCTCTTTAAAGGTACCTGTCCTTTGGGCTGGAGTTCTGAACAATAAATCGGCTTTTTCTCCAGCCACAGTTAACTTTGAAAAGTAAGACTGATTCTAATGAACGGTCCCCATTCTTTAAAAAAAAGGAAGGAATGGTTCTGTTCTAAGAGCTGCGTGTTCTACACTGTAAATATTAAAACGTAATAAAAAATCAAGAATTTTTGGAAAAGAG
>NW_019400177.1:0-845 GCF_000591075.1 Eurytemora carolleeae
TACAAAGATAAAAATTTATTATGTTAAAAATCATGAATTTGTAAAAATCAAAGGAATTGTGTCTTTGCCACAAACTCAAATTTTTTAATCTCATAATCTTTGGAACCTTATGATACAAACCGTTGATATTTCAAACTTAGATTATTTTATCTAACAAAATTCATAGTTTGAAATTAGAGTTTGTCACAAAGAATCAAAATTCCTTTATATTGAATTTATCCGCATTGATCACTAAAGTTTCAGTAAAATAAAATATTTCCATTTACTGATAGCGCGATTGAAGGATTCATAACTCTGATTGGATAATGAGATAGATAGAAAGATAGATGTTACCGCCATACTATTTCTGTTGATTCAGAATAGACAACAAACACATGACTGAACCCTGATTGGATCAGGCGCTAATGGCCTCAGCATACAGGAGTGTTGAGCGAGTATCCCGCTGCAAAACAAGATATTTCGGAGTTTTCATTTGATCCTAAACCATCCTAACCATTTATAAGTATTATTTCTGCATTGGGGCCGGGTTTAAAAAAAAAATAAAATTTACCTTTAAAAATTTATAAATTAGTTATCTTTGAAATAATATATAATAGAATGACATTTCCAAGCTCAAAAGATTATATTGCTTTCAATTTTTTTTTAATGAATAAAATAAGATATCAGTAAAAACTTAATGATAATCAGAAAATATGTTTCTTTAATATTTTCATCTTGTTTTGTTAGAAAACATTTCCCAATATTATCCTTACAAAGAACCCTTTAAACCTGACAACCCTTCAACCAGCTAATCCAGCCACCTCATCCAGATAGCTAGCTAGATAGATAGATAGATAGATAGATAG
>NW_019400178.1:0-795 GCF_000591075.1 Eurytemora carolleeae
TTCTGATTTTTATTTCTGAAACAATCGTAAAAAGGTTTTTGCATCCTCTTTGAATTAATTTGCATAGATTTACACTGTCAGGTTGTTAACACGTTTGAGTTTGATGCAAATGTGGATTACTAAACCAACTCAGTGATGTATAACCAAATTGAAAATCAATTACTTGATTTAGTGCCTGCCCAATAAGATGAATTTAAAATAGCCTTAACTCTAATCTTATTCAAAAGTATCCAGATTTGTATGTGATGAGTTTTTCCATTTTTTTTCATTTCTGCGAAAAAAACATTTCTGTATTCAATGCAATCCAAATCAAAATTGTTTTATTGTTAAACTTCAACTTCAAAACAAAAATTAAAATTTAAGCCTTGCATTTCCCAATGTAATAACTTAAATTTAATTATTTCCTTTAACCTCAGTCTAAAGCTTAAGAATGCGCGAATTTTAAGTTCGAGGTTAAAAATTCTGTAAAATAATGAATTGCTACTTAAATATTTAACTTTCTCAATTTTAAATTTGAATTTCCCGGGAAAATCTAACTATTGGTAATCAGCTGATTTTTAAATTTTAAATTATTTACGTGCAAACATTAATTAATCTAAAACGTGAAATTTATTAAATGAAGGTTTTTACTTTTAAATATATCGTAATTAGTTGAATGCCGCTTACCGCTGAATGATGATGGACAAATCGGGATTGCGGTATTTCAAGATTTTAACCCTGTGTTTAAATTTCAACTCATCGATTTCGGCGAGTTAAATATTTAACCACAGGGTTAAATATTTAACCTCACGGTTA
>NW_019400179.1:0-789 GCF_000591075.1 Eurytemora carolleeae
TTATATATGGTGGCTGAACTTGTCAAATACACAGAGTTATAAAACGTTCTAAATAAAGTTTGTAATTTCTATGGTTTAAACTGTCCGCACCTGGATCTACACCTATGTTTTATTTAAATCCCTTTGTATTTGTATTGTTATGCCGCGTTCTATTCAGCTTATGTATTCAATGTACTAAAAAAGTGTTTTTAATAAATAGAAAGTTAAAAGAATTTACAATTGACTATTAGATAATACAGTTTAATTTTATATTTGAAATTTTTTTTAAGTCCATAACTTGGACAAAAAGCATAAAACAGTGTTTATACAAAGGTATCATACCTTTGCGCTGAAATTCTAAACGATAATTGGCAATGTTCTGCGCCCATGGTGCTTCAGGATCGATCTGTCATTATAAATTTTTTAATTTTTATTTTGCATTTTTGATAGATATAATTGATAATATTTTTTAAAAGTCTGTAGTACGTCATAAGAACTTCCGCCAATGAGAGTGCAGTGTAATGGTCATGTGATATAGACTTAAATCACATGACCAGAATTGGCTGAAGTTCTGGTTACGTAATACGGACTATATGCAATAATAATCAAATAATTATAACAGGAGCAAACCTGAGATTCTCAGGTTTCTGTGGGATATCGTCGTTTTCAGATTGGTTTCGTAGCTGTGGAATATTATCTGTTTTATACTACAACTTGTGCGTAATTCGCTCATTTTCTAGCAAAAAGTTTTTATATTTTATGCACCTGTGTAAATCCTATTCTACCAGAAGACAAAGATCATGAAGATGA
>NW_019400180.1:0-788 GCF_000591075.1 Eurytemora carolleeae
GTAATTAATATATTACAATTGTTAAAATCAGAAGATCAAACTTTTTCATCAGATTATGATTATACAATTGTTAAAGTCTAATTTCACATAGATGTAGAATACAATCAAATATCAAAACAATGTTTAAGAATACGCAAGTGCAACGGCTTGGTCTTTGAGTTAATCTCACTAACTCACATGTGCATTGTGCATTAAAGAACTTTAACACACTTGTTTTTAGCCTTAATTTTTAATTTTTAAGTTTTAAGTAAAAATTGACAAAATTCTTATCGACTTTTGCATAAAAGCTTTTAACATTTTAATCACTGTGATTCTGTGCGGGTTACCCTGCATTGAAAAATATTCTTTTTTTCAAATATTTGTAGTTCTGAAGGGACTGAAGGAACTCTAAACCATCCTGAGTGTGGACTAACGGAAAATTTATCTCTAAGGCAAGACTTTAAAGAATGAGATTGCCCAACAAGTATAAGGGTGTGTCGTCGTAATTTCAAGTAACTGTCCATATATTGGGTAACTCTCCCGATTCGCAACACTGCCCTTAAACCCATTATCTGATCAATGATTAGTAAATTCTAGTTTGAAAAGTGTTAAATTTTCATAATTCCTACATTGCTTTCCTGAGATGAGATTTTAAAAGCTTAAACCCGACTAAAACCCAAACTCGGCTTAGATAGAACCCAAGTCATGATTGGTTCTGATTCAACTAATGAGAGACTGTTTTTGCAATTTTCTCTCTGTAGCAGACATAATGCCGTCAGATCAGCTGTGACAAGGAGATGTAAATTTCG
>NW_019400181.1:0-792 GCF_000591075.1 Eurytemora carolleeae
CTAAGTGGATTGGTCAGGTTAAGACCAGTATCAGACCAGTTAGGTTATTTGACCTAACCCGACCTAACCTGACCAAACACGACCTAGGGGGACTGTTTATGTTCCGACCAGTTTGGTAATCTGACGTAACCCGACCTAATCTGACCTATCTTGACCTAATGGGACTGGTCGTGTGCCGTCGCTGGTTTCTAGGGTAGCATATCAAGATTACTCCTGGTTTTACTAAACCAGAGATTATGTTAAAATCCATTCGTTATCCAAGAAAGAAGTTTAAAATTCAACCCATCAGCGTGTCAAGTTTAGACGCCCTCTTTAACTTTTGAAAAAACGGTTTTTAGTTTTAGTGCATTTCTGGTGCTGATGGTGTCATATCAATTGAACTAATGATTGATTGAAAGAACAAAAGTTTTGGATTAATGTTTATTAAGACTAACGTTAAAAAAGACTATAGTCCTCAAATTAGGCCTGGGCGTTTTAACGGTGGAACGATCGTTCTTTCCCGAGAACAAACGGAACGATCAAGAACGATCCCATCGTTCCGAAAAAAAAACGAACGCTTAGAACCCATTCTTAAAAATATTGGAATGATTAGTAAAAGAACGGAACGTAACAGGAATTGCATGAAAAGAACGGTTAAAATCGTTAATGTGTTCTTATTTTCAAGAACCCGCGTTCTAAGTTGGGAACGCATTTTAAATCAGGAAAATGTGTTTCCATTTCAGATTTTCTCTGTATCAATAATGAACCGAAATTGAAAGATAGAAGGATTGTAAATGACATTAGACACAATAA
>NW_019400182.1:0-788 GCF_000591075.1 Eurytemora carolleeae
CCCTGTAGTAAATGCCATACTCTTAAAATTTTGTCCCAAACTGTATCAGTCCAGGTAAAACCTGTCCACTATCAAAGTCAACCAGGACACAATCCACACAGCTACAATCCCATTAACTATCAACACTACTACCACTGGGCACGATCTCGTTAGTTATCGGTGTCAATACGGACACCAGCTATTATTCAAGCTCTAAATCCCACACAGGGACCTAAGCGTAGCAATCAAACAAGCTGTTAATCAAGCACTACATGCCATATAGGGACACAAGCGTAGCAATCAAACAAGCTATTAATCAAGCTCTAAATTTCACACAGGGATACAAGCATGTCTATTAAACAAGCTCTTAATCGATCTATACCAAATACCGAGGTATGATCTCAGTCCATATGTTTCCTCAAGGACACAGTTTAGCTATCAAACAAGCTTTTAATCGATCCATACCAAATAGTGAGGTACGATCTCAGACCATATGTTTCAACGAGGAGCAATTACTCTACACTGTAATCAAAGTGGAGTTTCTATATTAACTGATGTATTTTAGGTTTATATCTTACAAGTTAAAGTCAATTAACAAATATGGGGATTGCTGTATTTGTTACAGAATAGATAGTCAATAATGTACAACGTACTGCAGGTTTACCCGATATGTATTACAGGAACAGGCATAATGGTCGCAACTGTAAAAATCTGTTCTCTTAAAAACGTTGGAACTTTATCCAGGATGGGTGCAGAGGCTGTCCTTGCTTTGATGGATGCTACCCCAGAGACAGAAGCATGTGTTGTGT
>NW_019400183.1:0-788 GCF_000591075.1 Eurytemora carolleeae
GTAAGAGAACATGGATAAGCAGTATAGTTTGGTAATATGGCTATCTAGTACCTAGTATAGTTTGGGAAATTAATAAAAAGTATAGTTTGGGAATATGGATAAGAAGTATAGTTTTGAAGTATGGATAAGATTTATAGTTTGGGAATATGGATAAAGAGTATAGTTTGGGAGTATGGATAAAGAGTATAGTTTGGGAATATGAATAAAGAGTATAGTTTGGGAGTATGGATAAAGAGTATAGTTTTGGAGTATGGATAATAATTATAGTTTTGGAGTATGGATAAGAATTATAGTTCATGGGAGTATGAATTAGAAGTATAGTTTGGGAGTACGGGTAAGATTTATAGTTTGGGAGTATGGATAAAGAGTATAGTTTGGGAGTATGGATAAAGAGTATAGTTTTGGAGTATGGATAAGAATTATAGTTTTGGAGTATGGATAAAGAATTATAGTTCATGGGAGTATGAATTAGAAGTATAGTTTGGGAGTACGGATAAGAATTATAGTTTGGGAGTATGAATAAAGAGTATAGTTTGCTAGTACGGATAAGAATTATAGTTTGGGAGTATGGATAAAGAGTATAGTTTTGGAGTACGAATAAGAATTATAGTTTGGGAGTATGGATAAGAAGTATAGTTTTGGAGTATGGATAAGAATTATAGTTTTGGAGAACGGATAAGAATTACAGTTTGGGAGTATGGATAAGAAGTATACTTTGGGAGTATGGAGAAGAATTATAGTTTTTAAGCATGGATTAGAAGTATAGCTTGGGAGTATGGAGAAGTATG
>NW_019400184.1:0-785 GCF_000591075.1 Eurytemora carolleeae
AACTACAAATATAACAAGTTAGGGAAATATCAAGTGATTTTGATTTTGTTAACAAGTCCCTTGTCACTTATTTGCAAGCTTTTAGCTTTTAGATTTAGCTTTTAGCCTTGTTGCATTCTTGATTTAGTAAAGTTACTTAAAGTTTAAAGTGTGGTAGTAGGGTGTTCCTAAAAGTATTGTTGTTAATTGTTTTGGGTTGTTTTGATAACAAACTTAATAAAGCTTCCAAGATTTCATATTTGTTTTATGTTTAAGTTTTATTTTATAAAGCTTTGCAAAAAACAGGTTCGTTTTTGCATCGTCTTTGGATCATTTTTGGGTATTTTTGGATATATCATCGTCAAGGTCAAAATTTTAACAAGTGTATAAGAAGTAGAAAATGTTGAGAATAAAAAAATCTAGAAAAGAAGGACCCAAAAACGAGCCACCATAAGGCTTAAAGGGTACAGCTGTGAATCGGGCATTGCCAGCGTTGTATGGAGGGTCACTTAAAACTACTCTTTTTCTGTTCCTATAAGTTAATACCTTTTATTTTTTTAAATGATACAAGAAGTAACAAAATATCAGGGCTCAGTCAATCAAAGAACGCTAAAACCCGAGTCAGTTGTTTTCTCAAGTCAATCAAAGAACGCTGAAACCCGAGTCAGTTGTTTTTTAATATCTTCAAGGATTTAAGTTTTCACTACGGATCACGAGTTTAAGTGTGTTCTCACACCAAGTATTTGAATCTCTAGTTCCTCTGGAATTTGTGCTCTTTTGTACAATTTTTCCGGAATAAAGGGGGA
>NW_019400185.1:0-788 GCF_000591075.1 Eurytemora carolleeae
TGAAAAAGTGTTAATTTTATTATTTGTCTCTTATGCATAACTACACAAATAATTTTTACAGGGAACCTTTGGAAATTGGGCATAATCCACTTGTAAATTGGCCAGATCTTTGAAAAATAAGACTGATACTTAAGAATAGCTAATAGACTATTTAGTTTACCATGAAATTATCCAAATAAGTGATCATTCCCTTTAATGAGAGAATTAATTAAAACTAATTGGTTGGAATCCAGGGATATCAAAAAAGGAGAAAAGGGAGTATTAAGCAGAAATCAACAGTGTTCACAGTGAATATTCAGATTAAGCGATCGCATATATATTCAACCTGCTTATACAAATTATCATCAAGTTTTAAGACATGGTCAACTTTGAAGTGTGACAACGCCTTGAGCTTGATTTTACCACTCAACTCGAGCTTACAATTTTCTGTAGCCCTTTACATGTACATTTTAGCACTGTAAATCCTGTAAAGCACTTGTTGTTAACTTTGGTTTATAAGAAGTAATTGACAAAATCCTCTTATTTGAGAGCTTTCAGCCTTTAAATCACATTGATCGGTGTTATGTTAAGGGTATAAAATTCTAAAGTTTTCAGCTCTGATTATCGTATTGTATACAGTAAAAACAGGCAGATATATTACATTCTAAAAAATTATCATCCATGAACTTCTCTAGAATTGATCTACTAAATTGATGAAAATTTTATATTTCTTAGAGTTTTGGTGAAAATACAATTTCAGCGGAAAACCGTTTAAACATATGAGCAAAAGAGTACTGTTTATTTAAAAC
>NW_019400186.1:0-786 GCF_000591075.1 Eurytemora carolleeae
AATAGCGCCAATCAAGAATTTGTCATGATTAGAAGAAATATGTGGTATTTTGAAAATAACTGCCCATAGAATAAAATCATAAATGTAGAAAAAGGTAAAATAAGCTATGCAAGTAATTTTATTTTTCCTGTTAGCAATATTTAAAAAAGGAGATGTTTCGTAATTGGAATTTTCTCAATTCTAAAATTTTCTGAAATCAACACAACTTGTTCTGTCAATGAAAAGTATTTAAAAGCTTTTGATCAAATTCAATATAACTCCACTCAAATTTGAAATAAATTCTTTCATTCATGAAAAGTTAAGAAATCACGATAACTAGCCTCGAGATTGAGAACCGAATAACAAAATAGTTGAGATTAAAATTTTTATTATTTCTGAGAGAACAAATGATGAAAAGTGTGTGAGTACCTATCTATTTTAGAATATGTGTAAATGTAAACATTTTATATTTAACGAAATTGCAAATAACTAATTATTTTAATGATATATTTAAAAGTACCTATTTCAATATATGAGTGTAAAAGTACATTATTTCAGGATATATCTATAAAAGTACCTATTTAAGGATATCTATATAAAGAATACTACTTTTTATTTCAGTTTTGATAATTCCATTCCATTCGGTTTGAATGCTGGATATAAATCAAAATTGAAATAGAAAGTCATCTTCATTATATTGGTATAATTGCCTACCACCGTATAAAATTACCTATTTTAGGAAATATTTATAAAATACCTATTTCAGGATATGTGTATAATAATACCTATTTCAGGATATGTGTATAA
>NW_019400187.1:0-785 GCF_000591075.1 Eurytemora carolleeae
TTTCAAGTAATCATCTCCTTAAAGAACATTAAAGGGACTGTAGGGTTTATTTCAAGTAATCATCTACTTAAAGAACATTAAAGGGACTGTAGGGTCTATTTCAAGTAATCATCTACTTAAAGAACATTAAAGGAACTGTAGGGTTTATTTCAAGTAATCATCTACTTTAAGACCATTAAAGGGACTGTAGGGCATATTTCAAGTAATCATCTACTTAAAGAACATTAAAGGGACTGTAAGGGTTTATTTCAAGTAATCATCTACTTAAAGAACATTAAAGGGACTGTAGGGTTTATTTCAAGTAATCATCTACTTAAAGAACATTAGAGGGACTGTAGGGTTTATTTTAAGTTATCATCTACTTAAAGAACATTAAGGGGACTGTATTTTTGGATTTAAGTTTTGATGGAAAAAAAGTGAATAAACTGACACCATGTTTGAAGGACTGAACCCCAAGTTGTAAATTGAATTAGTTGAGTTGAAACCTGAATTCGAAATGTGTTTGTCACACAAAGGAGAGAGAGGAGAAGAATAATTTAATTTAATACGACAAGGTGGGTCGCACATTTTGTTCTGTTATGTTTAACAGATCCATCAGAACATGGCGTCAAAACAGACTGTAGACTGCTCCGTTAAATACCCGATGCTACCCTTTAATTTTGATTTCTCTTTACAGTTATTTGAAAGTGAAGAAAACGTTGATATCTTCCTCATTGATACTCATAAAAAGGTTTAAAATGCATCGTTGTGAATACAAGAAGGGTCAATAAAAAATAAAATAAAAA
>NW_019400188.1:0-784 GCF_000591075.1 Eurytemora carolleeae
AACTCATAGGACAAAAATGTTCACATTTAAATAAAAAAACTTAAAATAATAAAAAAGTGTACGCTTCATTAGATTTTTAAGTTGCTAATCAATATCTATTTTATTTTAGGTAATAACTAGAATATTTTCATCTTCTGATTGTGATTTTGAACATTTTTTTTTTAAAAGGTGTGAAATTTATTTTATAACAAAGCGAGAGAAAAATAACATTGATAATACCTGAAGTTTATGTTCCTTGATATAGGCCCAGAGCCTTTTTACAATCTCGGGACGGCTCAGTTTCTCTCCTTTCTTAGCTCCAACAATCGCAGAAAGATCGTCAGACAGAGCCATAGGCTTGGTTAGTCCGGATCCCTTCGGCATTTTTGACGATTTGGATAAATTTGGGGAAATATAGGTTCAGTACAGTGATTGTGTTTACAATACTCTATCCAGTATACAGACGCCCTTCTATATAGTAACGGGGGGTTGTCAAACATTATACCTCTAAGTCTCGCAGAGAAAATTGGCGAAAAATTCGGCGCCGAAAAATTTTTCTAAATTAATTATTTTTCCAATTTTGTTAAAATTTCTAAAATAATATTCGACAATTTTTTTTCAAAAAAATTTGCCGCCTATTTGTGCGTCGTTAATTTACGGGGAATTTTTCTAGATATGTTGTTAAAGCGTACACACTGTATAGCGTCCTGCGTCATTGCTCGGTCAGAAGAAAGTCTCCCCCCCTTCTTCGTATAACAAGGGGTTGGTGGGGGATTGGGTGGTGTTGATTCGTATGTAATTTATT
>NW_019400189.1:0-787 GCF_000591075.1 Eurytemora carolleeae
GCTCAAAAAGAAGGCATTTTATACAAACACAATTACCCCACCCCCCCTAGAATCTAGGAGTTAATTACCCCTAAACTATTCAGGCCCTAAATAGCGAGTTGTTACTTTGTTTTTTTTAAAAAAGGTTGATTTTAAAATTGCATATCTTTTAAATTTGCACGAAAACAATTTAAATGTGCAGATACTTCAGATGTTTCAGACTGTAAGTCAACATATTCTAAATGACTATAATGAAGGATATAAAACAAGGTGAAACCTGAAAGGTATGAAATGAAGCCTTTATTTGATGGAGTTTGTAAATGCCAGAAATAAATGGAAAATGTAATTCAACCCCAATTAAAACCAATAATTTGATATACATCATGATAATTTTCTAGGGATGGGGGGTAAACAAATTTTACACCCCCTACAGAATCCTCATTTACGCCCCTGGTTCTGCAGAAAAAGCTGTTTAAAGTTTGGTTGATTCTTGATATTAGAAGATGAACAGCTGAAGAAGGAATAAAATCGCTTCGTGCCTTAATTAGTCGTAGCTTAAAAATTGAAAGAAAAATGAGAAAAATGAGTTAATAGTTCTTTTAATAGTTTGCCTTTTTCTAGACTATTGATTTGTTTTTTATATAAAAATTCAGGTGTTTCCAAGGTTGTCGTTTGAAAAATATATAAAAAATTATGAGAAAAAAAGAAAGTAGGAAAGAGAAAAATTTTTTCCGTCCTATTATGTTTATTGGGCTATTGCAATAAAAACTTTGAAATACAATATTTTTTATGAGAGAGAATTTAATGA
>NW_019400190.1:0-785 GCF_000591075.1 Eurytemora carolleeae
CAATGAAGACATGTTTCTATCTCTTTTTTCAACTTTCTACCAAGTTTTCCAACAGCAGAGACACATGTAAAAAAAAAATTCTCAATCAAATCTTCCCTTTGTTATTAATATCTACGTTGTATAGAAACAAATACTATCTAAGTTTTATACAAACTGTAGAAACAACTAAAATGTAAGTTGTATAGAAACTATAGAACAAATAATATCTAAGTTGTACAGAAACTATAGAAGCAAATAATATCTAAGTTGTGTAGAAACTATAGAAACAAATAATATCTAAGTTGTATAGAAACTATAGAAACAAATAATATCCCAGTTGTATAGAAACTATAGAAACAAATACTATCTAAGTTGTACAGAAACTATAGAAACAACTAAAATGTAAGTTGTATAGAAACTATAGAAATGAATACTGTCTAAGTTGTTTAGAAACTATAATAATAAATACTATCTAAGTTGTATAGAAACTATAGAAACAAATACTATCTAAGTTGTATAGAAACTATAGAAACAACTAAAATGTAAGTTGTATAGAAACTATAGAAATAAATACTATCTAAGTTGTTTAGAAACTATAATAATAAATACTATCTAAGTTGTATAGAAACTATAGAAAAAAATATTATCTAAGTTGTATAGAAACTATAGAAACAAATATTATCTAAGTTGTATAGAAACTATGGAAACAAATAATATCTAAGTTGTATAGAAACTATAGAAACAAATAATGTCCAAGTTGTATAGAAACAATAGAAACAAATAAAATCTAAGATGTATAGAAACTA
>NW_019400191.1:0-784 GCF_000591075.1 Eurytemora carolleeae
TACCCCCCTTTATTGCTAAAAATTTCTTTTTACCCCCATGATTTAAGAATAGAAAATTAAGATAAAAAAGGCCTAAAAAATGTTGTGCTAAATCGCATTTTACAAATTTACAGTTTAAATGTAAAAATAGAGCCAGCAAAATGTAGATGAGACTCCAGGGGTGCATGTAATCATTCTTAACTCTCTTTGGATTTGTTTAAGATTCATATTGTACATAATCGACTTTTCAAGGCCAGCTCAATAAAAAAAATTAGATCGATAGCTTTTATAGTTTGGGTGATAGGGAGGGTTGAAAAAAAGGTAACAAAATGTTAGAAATATTTTTTGTTCTGTTTTAAACAAATATCAATGTGTGACACATGTTTCTATACCCATTTTTCAAGGGCTTTTCAAAAATATAGTTTTTAGATCTGTTGCTTTTGTCAAAAAATAGTTATGGGCTATTTTAGATTTTCTTTTACACAGACTGGACTTTTTACTTTTTACTTTTCAAAAATGAGAGTGCCTTACATAACTTTATGGGTTAGGGTTTTTGGAAAACGGAGGAAAAAGGCAAACAAATTGCGCCATAAGAAATATTCTAAATCTGCTTCATTTTTTGTCCATGGGACCCTCCCCCCCGGGATTATTTTGAGTAAATGATGTCAGACTGAATTGGGTTAAAGATTTAACACAATTATCTGAATATATCAAAATATTGAATGTTAAAATATAAAAGTTAGAGGTTAAATATTTTTTAATAAGCTGGACTTTCAATATTTGATTAGACATGTATTTCATTCCC
>NW_019400192.1:0-781 GCF_000591075.1 Eurytemora carolleeae
CTCACAAGATAAAGTGAAACAGTTAAGTTCATTCCAAGCACCATTTAAAAAAATTTAGCTTAGCATTTTTTCAATGATATGCCTAGTAAAGAAGTAGGTAGCATACAAATCAACAAACACATCATCATCTGCTTTAACGACAAAATCAGCTTGCTCACAGAACGTTGAGACCCACAGTTTTCCCAGGATGCTCTTGTATGAGAGATTACGATAAGTGTCCAAGAAATCTCCTTGTTTCAGTCAATATTCTTGTTAAGATCTTAGACCTCTGAAGCCTACAATTTTAATGCTTCAGCTGGAGTTGTAGTGTAATAATTGTGTAAGGCTCAATCTTAGATCCAACTCTTACAAATGCTTGTGTCCCATGATTGACAGCTGCAAAATCTGCAAATTCTTTTAAAATCCTTTAAAAAATTGTGGGGGCTTAGCATGTTTAGGGTTTATGTCATTTAAAAAAATTGAATTTAAAAGTTACCTCTGAAATAAGATAAGTTCAAATAGTAATTAATTCTATGTAGATTGATCAGGCCTTTAAGTAGGGTTGTCAATTGATTTTGAAAACGACCTTCAAACGATCATTTTTGTTTTGTTTTTAGATCATTTAAAAGATCATTGCTTTTTTTGGAAAAAGTGATCGTTTTTAAAAACGACCCACTTGCTATGAACTTTTAAAAAAAAAATAATGCTTGTTTTTATAAAAACAATTAGCGTTTTTCTTACGATTTCTTTTTAATAAAGGATCACTTTTGAAAAAACATCAAAAATTGAAGAAAAAAATTGT
>NW_019400193.1:0-803 GCF_000591075.1 Eurytemora carolleeae
ATACCCCACGAAACATGACAGTTGGTAAATAGTTATGAAATTCGTCTTTCATATACTTTATTAGATATTAAAGGATTTTTGCAGTTTATTTCGTTAAAAAAAATCTTTTTTTGAAGCATATTTTACTTCAGATTAGACCGAAAACGGGTCTAAATTACGATTTTCGGGACTAATTAGAAAATTTCATTAGAATAAATCATTTTGAAAAATAACATAAGGCAATTATAAGAATTTTCTTGCGGAAAATGATAAGTTTTTCGAGTATTAAGGGTTTATTTTGGTGAAAGATTTGAGATAATCTGATATTGATATGGGACGCTCTGTATAACATGACTCCCATAAAATATTTGTATTATTATCTAATTGATATCAAACAACTTAACAAATTATGGAAGAAGACATTCTAAACTATTCAACAACTGTCATGTTTCATGTACATTGTACTCATACACTGAAAAGAAATGCCTTTCATTATAAAAATCATGACTTTAAATGTAAAATATTTTTTTTAATATGACACATCACACAATATTTGCGGTTAACATATGTAGGATTAATTAATAGTTGAAAGCTTTAATAATAAGTGGCAGAACTTATAGTGAAAATATATCTTAAAATACAGGGTGTCCCACGAAACATGACAGTTGGTGAATTATAGTTTAGAATGTCTTTTTCCATAATTTGTTGAGTTGTTTGGTACCAAAGATCAATAAAAATATATTATACTAGAAATTCAAGGCGCTTCGCGCCCTTCTTTCTAGCCAGAGGGCGCTTCGCGCCCATCTTCTAAATTAGTTGTGAAC
>NW_019400194.1:0-782 GCF_000591075.1 Eurytemora carolleeae
TTTTGTTAGATTGTTAATTTGGAAATAATTCAACAAAATTTGAGTAATGAAAGAAGAAATTTGAAATATGAAAGAAGAACTTTGATGCCTGATGCTAAAAACCAAAATTGCATTTTTTAGAGTGGTTAACTAATGGTAACTAAAAAAATGTTTTGGTTATACTTTTAAAATTATAAACGGCTACCTGAAATTTTTTAACTGTTGGACCAAACCGTTAACAAAACGGCTAGAAAAAATTAGAACAACATGCCCAGCACTAGTCATAAATGAGATACCTTAAAGGTACCACACAGTTAGTCCAATTACCTTGCAAGTCCTACTTAATCTTAACTTCAAACAAAACTAGCAGAAAAACTTGTTTCAAAGAATTCAAATTTAAATCATTGGGTGTTATTTATACTAGAATTAGTAAAAGAACGTTTTGAAAATAAAAACTCAACTCCTTCTTTATATATACTTTTCTTTTCTATCTGTTCGTTTGTCCGTTTGTATCCAATAAATGTCAAAACGACTGAGCCAGTTGGGCTCAAATTTTGTGTGGGACCTCACATGACCAAAGCGAAGGTTCATGGATAATCAAAATTTCAAAGAGTTGTATACAAAAGCTTTCAGTTTTTGTGAAATTTTAAAAATACCTGAAAAAATATTTGAAAGTCCGCGAATGTTTTTGTTTTTGTTTTTGTTTTCTACTGTACAACTTCATCTGTTTCAACTTCATCAGCAAATATAATGAGAGCTGATATGTTGTAAACTGGGTAATAATTTCTTCTTGGGTAATTAGT
>NW_019400195.1:0-783 GCF_000591075.1 Eurytemora carolleeae
GCAAAGATTTCAAATTTGAAAATTTAGAGTTTGAGGTGAGTAATTAGGTTCTTTTTTAAAATCATTTAAAGTATAAATCATTTTATCAATAACCTGAATATTGAAATAAGCGTTGTTGATGTTGAAAAAAATGAACTTTAGAATAGTAGATATCGAGATCAATGCTTGATCCTCAATTTTTGGCTAACCTCAAGACTAATTTGGACTTAAGATTAATTTCAACAAATTAAAGATTTGTGGTGACATATCAATTGAACTAATGATTGATTGAACGCACGTAAGTTTTGGATTAATGTTTATTAAGACCAACATTAAAAGGAATTTAGTCCTCAATAATATAAAAAAGTAATAAAAAAATGTTTTTTTAGTAAGTTCATATTAACATGATTAAATTATATTTGTTTAAATGCCCTAAAAGCCGGTTTGTGGACAGCTGACTTAAGTTCAATTGGTCGATATTAGTACAATTGATATACCATCGTTTCTGTAATTTTAATCAAACGTTTCTTTATTACGTACTTTATGTAGCAGGAAATGTAGCAGGAAATGTAGTTGGAAATGACGAGAGCGGATTGAAAATGAAATTAAAATATCCCACAGTGGGTATTCAGAATAAGAGATCAGAGCTGAAAACTTTAGAATGTGATATCCTTAATCCCGATCGGATAATTCGGTTAATTAATCTGGAGATTAAATTAATGAGGAAAACAAGCAATATTTAATCTGGAGATTAATCTAAAGAGTGGATCAAGCATTAATCCCGATATCCACCATTCTAAAGTT
>NW_019400196.1:0-789 GCF_000591075.1 Eurytemora carolleeae
TCAATTCATAATTTACTTTTGTAACAATCATAACTTATTAAAATTTAATAAAACTTTAATTAAACTATATTTATTAAAACTTCAAATATATTAGACGATTGTACGGAAGTCCATTTTCTTGCATTCAAAGTGCCGTGTAGGATAAATCTGGCTTAATTCTGTGCTTAATTATTTAGTAAACCATTAGAATACTCAATTAAATGTAGAAATCAAAAACAAAGCTTCAGGTTTTTAGAGCTTGGGGTCGTTGATCCTCTTATTGAAGAGATATTGAGAGGAACAAAAATCTAAATATATGCTTGTCTGTTTGGGTGTCTGCCCGTTTGTATCCAATAAACGTCAAAACGGCTGAACCAATCGGGCCAAAAAATTTTGTGGGACCTCGCGTGACCCCAGGGAAGGTTTATGGATGATCGAATTTTTAAAAAAAATTTCCTCCATCAAAATCCATTTTTGAAAATGTTTAAAATCCACAAAATATTTTTATGAAATCCGCTAAATTTTTTGTTTGTTTTACAATAACACATAGAGAACATGTTCACAATGGAAATGGAAGATGGGCGCGAAGCGCCCTAGTAGCCTAGTGTTCAAAATTTCTGATGTGCAACCAGATAAATTTGCCACTGCTGTACTTATGGGTAAAATGAAAACTAGATGAGCCATGAGGTCACAAAGTCGTACCAGTAATGTGGCGGTAATTCACCTTTTCCTTCTGTCTACTTTTTACGTAATCCTGTATATAGTATTTAATATTTGATTTTGGTTTAATATTCTCCCCGATATATAAAA
>NW_019400197.1:0-798 GCF_000591075.1 Eurytemora carolleeae
AAAGTATAGTTCATATGAAACTAAAACTCTTGTATTTTTACCAATTAAAAGTAGTAAAAAAGCAATATATGTATACAATCAATTTTTAAGTATATGCTTTCCAAGCCAATCCGAGAGTTCTGTTGAAGAGTGCCTGGATCAGGAAGAAAATAGGTAACAAACTACACCGCACTCTTTTTTACACAGTCAATAATTAAAAAAATTAATTTATGAAATAATTAATATATTAATTTTCTTTAATTATCTGAAATCACATCATTACCCTCTCCATGGTTGACCTTTGTTCATCAGGAGCTCTAGAAGTTCTCTGACCTCCACAGCAGCATATACATCTACAAGGTTGGGAGATCTGGAGATGGGATTTATGCCAAGCTTATCAGGTATGGACTCCTGGACTCCCAGATGGAAGAAGTCATGTCAAGACAGTTTGATAAATACTTTGTTAGTATCAAGGTACGTCATTTGCTATGGCTAACATAGTTCTTTTACATATTTGCTGTTAACTGAATGCAGCTATCTATAATAAGTCAGCTGCTTGTCTGTCTGCGAATCTAACCAATCAGAAGAGTAAATCCCCTATACTTCATTCAAAAATATAACTTTAATGGATAACTAAAAAGCTTTCCTCGGACAATTCGGGTCTGTCCTAGTGAACGATTTTTGGGCCCCTCCTATCAATTTTGTACATGACCATTTATTTTTCAGCAAATTTATTATTATTTATTTATTTTTTGTTTAGGGTTAGGTTAGGTTAAGACACTTTCTGGGCCGAGCGCTGCGGCTAGGACAGGCTAGGGG
>NW_019400198.1:0-785 GCF_000591075.1 Eurytemora carolleeae
GATAGATAGATAGATAGAAAGATTGGGATTTTATTATATATGTTATTTACAGATAAATAAAAAATGTTTATACACTGTGTTGTGTTTCCGCCCGTCAAAAGTAAACTTCTTTTTAAGGATCTCTGATTTGAAAGCATGATTTATTTTTCCACAAGGAAGTTCACTTACTTTTGGAAGTTTACTTCCATTTGGAAGTTCACAAAATAAAGGAGTTGATTCTTTGCCACAAAATCTGATTTTCTAATCCCTATATCTTTGAAACGCAATGTCGTAAACCTTTGATATTTCAAACTTTTATTATTTGATCTAACCACTGCACGGGTAGCCGTAGTACATTTAAATTTCGGAGCCGGGTCAACCTTTCCAGTCCCAGTTTGTACTGTATCGCCCGGACATTGGGTAAATGAAGTAGACACTCAATAGGACTAGCCGGTGCAACAAGGTTGACGCGGTCAGACTTTAGGTTTAATTTACTTTTACTAAAGGGTCAGAGGTGCGTGTAACAGAACTCATAGTTTGAAATATCAAAGGTCTACGACATTGGAACCTAAAGATATAGGGATTAGAAAATCAGAGTTTGTTGCAAAGACTCAATTCCTATACAGCCATACGTTCGTCTCAACCATTGTGAGCAACCCTGTATGTAGATAAAAAGTAAGAAAGATAGATAGAAAGATGTTGGTGTGGCTAAAAGTGGTAAATTTACAGACAATTCCTAAATTTTATAGAGCATAGAGAACCTTATTTAACAAACTAGATAGCCACGTAAACTTCTTTATTAACAC
>NW_019400199.1:0-779 GCF_000591075.1 Eurytemora carolleeae
ATTTATATCTTTCAATATGAAAAATGTCATCCTATGCGCAATCTATCTTTAACTATGGGTTCCTGTCATCATGTTTAGAGGAGAGAGGGGTCAAGTTCTTGGTTCACCTCAGGGGTTGGGGCATGAGGCATAACTGGACCAGGGCCCTCAACTAAATCCTCCAAGATATCAATCCCTTTGGCATCCACAACCTTCTTGATCTCTGCTGGACTCAAGGGGGTCCCTTCAGCCTCTAAGTGGGCGATAACAGCTTTCATGATTTTTTAAAGGAATTCTTCAGTCCCATCATCATGCTCTGTATGTGCATGCTTCGGCACCCTGTCAAGTAGAGTAAGTTTGTTCATGTTTCTGAAAAGCTCCCTTGGTCAGTCTAGGCTTTGTTAAACAATCTTCAAAAGTTATAGTGTTTCAAGTCCCCTCTCAATCCTTATCTATTTTAGACATCGAGCAACCCTAGGATGATCAATTTAGGACTTAGGTCCTCATCATTAGCTCACAGTCGATTTCATCATTAGCTCACAGTCCTCACAGAACTATACAGCATTCAGCAATATGTTCAGCTGATACCAATTCAAGATAATTCAAGATATTCATTCTTATCTGTATATGGAAATTATTCCTGCAGATCTAATTGATATGAGATTCCAATGTTCAAGGATATTCTTCTATACAAACCAGCCTGGCCTTTTATATAACAGCCGTAGTTATCTGAAAGGAATCCTGAATCCTCAACGATGGAGAGAAGTGACATCTTTAAACGGTGCTATGGGAACGCCTCA
>NW_019400200.1:0-778 GCF_000591075.1 Eurytemora carolleeae
AATTTTGTTGTATTGGAAATTATAATTTGTATATTTTTGAGAAAAATTGTAATGATACTGAAGTTTACGGATTAGAACATTTCGTGAAATCGGATTTTAACATTTTTGATTTAATCGTGATAGTAATAGTTGTTTCACCTGAACTAAAGAGTTCTCTTTTAAAGATGTTTTTCATTAATTGATACAGCATCTCACTACTAGTAGACGGTATTACTCCAGAATCCTGAAATATCGACCTATTCAGTGAGAACCAGAAGCATCTGGAGTAGGAAGACGATATAGCATTTGATGATGTTTTAAATCAAATAATTTTAGTATTAACTTATCAAATCACTTTTTAAGTTAATCGAGTCTGTTTACAATTGCGCTTTCACATATTCATTAGAATATTTAAAGTCAAAGCATTAGTCTAAAAGTCGTCTTCCTATTCCGGAATTATCTGGTTCTCAATCTAATAGGAGACTCTCATCGTGTACTTCAAAATAGCTGGCAAATTATATCAATGAATATTCTATGTTAATAAAATAATTAATGTTGAACCAGGATATTACAGATATCTTCACATCAAATATCTGCAAATAATTATACCAGATAAAAGTTATATCTGATGTTCCTTTCTCAAGAAATTGATATAAAAAAGTGTCAAATTTATACGAAAATTCGAATAATACAAGTTAGTAAAGAAATAGTAGGTTTAAACAGATCATATTCAGCAAATACACAACCAATCTGAAAACAAAGATATCCCAGAGAACCTGATCGTAACTTAGGATTTCTT
>NW_019400201.1:0-817 GCF_000591075.1 Eurytemora carolleeae
ATCTTTATTACTTTATCTTGTTCGGGATTAGTCACGCTTTCCACTCAGTTGTGGAGAGAAGTGTCCTTGCTATCTAGACTTCTATACAAGTACAAAGCACATAGCGTCCTTTCTCTCAACAGGCTTAGAAAGCTCTGCTGACACCCTTCCTCTGGGAGGTTCGGATACACACTGTGGCCGTTTTATTTATTTATTTATAAAACCTTGATCAAATGTTTAGGCAAAGAGAATTTGAATATATATTAGAGTGGAATTTAGACAATCTCTCGGTATGAATTTTGTCAGTCCCTTTTAGCCTGAAAGGGAGTTCAAAGTCTACAAATCATGTAAATGTTCACAAATTATATGCAGTAGAGTACATTAATATATTATGTTCCCTAGACTATCCGTTTCAATTTCGAATTTTTCAAAGCTGTTAAACTTTACAAAATGAATTAGGTGAATGAAAAACATCATTTGATTTATAGTTATATCGGAAAATCATCGTCTATGTGAAATGATCATTGGTCAATTATGAAACCAGCCTATTTCATAATTTGGTTTCTTTTAATATTAATTTTAGATTTTCTATAAAATGAAATTCCAGGGTACAAAATATGTAAAGTATACCTGCAGTATGGAAACAGTACAACAAAATGGCCGTTTTACTCTTTTTTCTAGTAAATACCCCTCTAATATATATTCTATTCTCTTTGTGTTTAGGTGTAAAGGAGGTGTTGTTTATGGTGGAAAGGTTCAAGTTGTTGCTCTGCCTCCCCGTAGAATAGATAGAACTGGATACAAGCTGTACAAGGATAGGGTCAGCTTTAATATTATT
>NW_019400202.1:0-777 GCF_000591075.1 Eurytemora carolleeae
GATTAAGTGAGATATTTAGATTATGCTTATTTCTTTTGAATTAGTAAAAAATGGTCAGATTTAAACATTTTAAATGACCAAATCTTCTAAATTATTGTTCAGATGAAGGGGTCAATGATGTATCGTTGTGAGTCGGATATTTTACGCTTTTAATTACGTCCTTAGTGAGGGAGGGGGTGCAGGGCCGCCATGAGCCCCGCAAAATGGTCTCCAAACCTCTGTTTTCGCAGAGAAATTTTAAAAATAACTTAGTGCTACCCCTAAACGTTAGAATAAATAAAAAAAAATTGCAGATTAACTGTTAAAACAGTAAAAAAATTTTCAACAATTTTTATACATTAATTCTAAAATATCTATTCTAAAGGTTAGGGGTAGCGCCAGGTCATTTTAATTACTCATTAGAGAATCAAGAGTTTTGGGACTCATTTCGTCCCTGCACCCCGTTCCTACCTCAGTCCTTTCAATAATCTATCGCTTCATCAAACTTTGTTTCCGAAATGTGTTTGATCATGTGTTGTGAAATTGAAATTAATTTAAATAAAATGTTTATTATAGTGTACTTTTTAATTAAAAATTAAAGGATAATTACTTAATTTCAGAACTGGTACAGGGTGTCCTGAATTTACAGAACTGGTACAGGGTGTCCCAATAAACTTTATTCTGAATTTACAGTTCAAACCCTTTTCCCCTGGATTGTATCCCATGAATGACTCCCTTAAATAGCGAAAAACCTGTTTTTTTCCCTTTTTCATCTGAATTCATCATTGTTCATTACAA
>NW_019400203.1:0-788 GCF_000591075.1 Eurytemora carolleeae
AAAAAAGTGGCATTAGCTTTAGTTTTCAAACCACAATAAAATGTTTTCAGAGTTCATGTTTGGGGTTAAAAATATCAAATATAGTAAGACAAGTGCTAAATTTTATTTTTAAACAAACAACGCGAAAAAAATTATTTAACATTTTTTTCTTTTTTAAAAAATCAGTAATTTTTCTATTAAAGTTTCATAAAAATCTATTGATGAATAAAACATAACACGCATTTTCCATTTGATAAAATATTGTCGCATTTTAGTAAGTATCTACAATCTACATTTCTAAATTTTTCAACCTAAAACATGAACCATGCCAACTGAAGTTATGATTTTAAATTCAGTGATGGTGATGGACCAAACCTCTGTACAGTAAAAAAGTAGATGTTAGTTCCACATTTATTGAAAATATATTTCAGTCTGGGTTGACCCTCGTCAGTTCTTGAGATTGTTTCTTCACAAAGATTAAAAACAAACTGATTTCAACTAGTCAAATAAACATGAAACATAGCAATTGTGTTTGTTCACAGACCCGTGCCCCTTAATAAGTTGATTTTTTTGCAATTAGTAAATTATTTGCTTTATAACAGAAAATGCATATGTAAAATTTCTTAATGTCGTCTTAATTTTTCATAGTTTTAGTGGGTTTCATCAAACAATGGCAAATCAAAACCTTTAATGTCCAAGAAACATTTATAAGATTTTTTAACTTTAATAATTTATTTCAATTAAATTTTACAATATTTTAGAATTTTTATATGATATCAGATTTCTTGTTCTTCATTTTTCTTCTTGAT
>NW_019400204.1:0-779 GCF_000591075.1 Eurytemora carolleeae
ATCCTTAATCCCGATCTGTTAATTAATCTGGAGATTAAGTTCATGAGGAGTATAAGCAATATTTAATCTGGAGATTAAGAAAAAGAGTGGATTAAGCATTAATCCTGATATCCACCACTCTAAAGTTTTCAGCTCAGATTTAATAATGCTTGTTCTCGTTTTGTTATTAATCTGCAGATTAATTAACCGATCGCGGGATTAAGGATATCCCATTCTAAAGTTTTCAGCACTGAGACTATAATTAAGTCTTGAGTAATTGAAATGCTGAATGATTTAGCAACGAAAGAAACAAGTTCATAAATTGCAAAAAATAAATTGTAGGAATGACCGTAACTATATCTGTATTGGATCATGTTCAGTCATATTTTGATTTAAATTTCTCTGCATTCAACTCCGTCAAAACTAATGTACAAGACTAAATATGATTTAATATTTAAAATACACAGATCAATAAAAATACAATATTTAATACGAAATTTAACGGGTGAAAATGGGTTCTAAAAATTTCTAATTTACCGTGTGAAGTCTCATTCTTTATGAATAACCTTGTATATATTTATATATGTAATGTGTACAATCTATATGTTCCAAAGATTAACTAACAATACAGATATCACACTAAATGTCGTTTTTTTCAAGATTAATTGGGGGAAGAGGCCCAAAGGAGTTACGCGCATGTCTCTCTTTGTCTTGTCATTCTACGCAGCCTGCACGGAATTCCTTTGGGTATCTGTCTCAGGGTTATTGTGATCGAAAAACTCTTAAATTCTGGAAAAGAC
>NW_019400205.1:0-778 GCF_000591075.1 Eurytemora carolleeae
CTCTTTAGTTAAATAAGACCAATAGAATTGATGGTTTGATCTCATATGTTTTTATGTTTTTAATTATAGCTTCTCTTCGTAAGTCGAGCTACTGATAAGAACACAAATGTTTTGAATATTTAATATGTAACTGAATGAATTTGTTTTTTTCATACACACATAAACACTTAATGAATATGTTGATAACTGAACTAGGATTAATCGGATTCCCCTGAGCGGGAAATTTAAATCGTTGAACGAAATTCCCGAGTTTCCATTTTGGTGTATCTTCATTTGTGTAGATTAACAACAAGAAATAGAAAACAAGGAGAGAATATAAAACTAACCATATCAAATAATATTTCACAAAAAAAATGATATCTACAAAATTGCTTTAGCCCATTTGTGAAACCGGTTTCTGATACAGGGTTTTATGACGATACCCTGTCTTAAGTTTTGTGCTCTGTATACTATGAACCCGAAGATGGTTATTGTATACAAATAGTTTAGTCTAGGGACTGTAAGCGAAATTTCAAGTGACCCTCCATGGAAAGATGGCAATGCCCCGTTACCTTGCAAACTTTGAATTAGATATTTCTGTGAGTTTCCCCATTACATCTTATAGACAAGTCGCTTTCGCAGAGAAACAGCAAATGAAATTAAGCAGTTTAAAGAAACAAAAACATTGATATCTAATTCATGCTTGATCAGACACAATTTTCAAAGGTACCGTTGTGAATGAGGCATTGCCTATTTTGCATTTAGGGGCACTTGAAATTACGCTTACAGTCCCTTTAAA
>NW_019400206.1:0-777 GCF_000591075.1 Eurytemora carolleeae
TAATTATATTACAGCTAGGAATTTGCATCTCTAAAATACAATAATTATATTACAGCTAGGGATGTGCATCGCTAAAATACAATAATTATATTACAGCTAGGGATGTGTATCGCTAAAATACAATATTTATATTACACCTAGGGATGTGCATCGTTAGAATACAATAATTATATTACAGCAAGGGATGTGCATCGTTAAAATACAATAATTATATTACCCCTAGGGATGTGCATCGCTAAAATACAATAATTATATTACAGTTAGGGATGTGCATCGCTAAAATACAATAATTTTATTACACCTAGGGTTTGTGCATCGCTAAAATACAATTATCATATAACACCTAGGGATGTGCATCACTAAAATACAATAATTGTATTACAGCTAGGGATGTGCATCGCTAAAATACAATTATCATATAACACCAAGGGATATGCATCGCTAAAATACAATAATTATATTACAGCTAGGGTTGTACATCGCTAAAATACAATAATTATATTACACCTAGGGATGTACATCGCTAAAATACAATAATTATATTACAGCTAGGGATGTACATCGATAGTGGGAGTAGTGAACCCAGTACATTCAACCCTTCAAGAGCTTACACCAAGTAAGGTTGGAATAGTGAACCCAGTACATCCAACCCCTCTAGAGACTACACCAAGTAAGGTTTTGTATACCTGGAGTATATCCCAGGATTGTTGAACCCAGACTACACCAAGTATGGTTTAGTATACCTGGAGTATATCCCAGGATTGTTGAACCCTGCAC
>NW_019400207.1:0-815 GCF_000591075.1 Eurytemora carolleeae
AAATGGATAGTCTAGGGAACATACTGTATTAATGTACTCTACTGCATATAATTTGTGAACATTTACATGATTTGTACACTTTGAACTCCCTTTCAGGCTGAAAGGGACTGAAAAAAAGCATAACAAGAGATTCTTTTAATTCCTCTCTATATATTTTATTCTCTATGCTTGTTTATCTCTCTCTCTCTTCTCTCTCTCTTCTCGTTTTTTTTTATTCTCTCTTTTCTTTTTCGTTTCTCCCTCTTTTCTCTCTCTTTTTTCTTTCTTTTCTCTCTCTTTCCTCTTTTTTTCTCTTTCTTTTTTCTTTCTTTTCTCTCTCTTTTCTCTCTCTTTCCTCTCACTCGAACTTTGTCTCCCTTTTTCTCTTTTTCTAGCTTTTATAGCTTTTTCTATCTTTTTCCTTTTCGTCTTTTTCTCTATCTTTCACAACATTCCTCCTAGCACCTTGTTATTTGTAGAAATTCAACCTGTTTTTGAGATAAACAGTGCAGTACGATCAGTTGTTATGATTTTTCCCAGATTTGTTTACAATTCCACCAGCAGCTTGTAGACCTAATCGAAATGAAATGTTGTTGACTTTAAAAGTCACATATAATAAAACAAAGATATCTGAAATGGATATTTCTAACATTTATTTTAAAAAAACGAAAGTTGTGAAATATATGCATAAGACAGGGTTAAAATTGGTTGGTTTAGAAATTAACAAAGGAATTAATGATGAATATTTGTGGGCACTTCATGGGAGTGTTGTAGAGCTTCATGTTGGTGGAGCAGATCAACAGGAACTGGAACAACAGGGCTTATCAAAATTAGTA
>NW_019400209.1:0-778 GCF_000591075.1 Eurytemora carolleeae
AATAAAACTACACTTTCATCCTCAAATTGATAAGTATCTTATCAAGGTGTAAATATACTAATGGGCAAATATTTATTTAATCAAGTTATTTTAATTCAGTTCTTCGTTTCCGAAAGAGTATTTTAAGACAAAAAACGGATTTAAAAAAACCTGTCGGGTCCGGATGAGGACTGAAAGGGTTACAATATGCTTCTATTCTATCAAATACCAAGTTACTAATGCAAGGAAAGTTAATTGCGGTCGCGTATATTCTGCGTACATATTGAAACCAGCTCTCTCTGAGCCCGAAATTTAAAAGAGTTTCGTTGAACAAAACTCCTGAGTTTCCTTTTTGGGGTCCTAACATTTGTGTAGATTTTTGATTTAAGAGACTCGAAAAATTGAGAATATAAACAAACTAAATAAAATAATATTTCATCACAAAAATATTGATATCCACAAAACTGCTTAACCTCATTCGTGAAACCCGAGTTTCAAAGCTGAATTTTATAACGATATCCTGTCTTAAGTTTTGGGCTCTGGGCGGATTTTGTAAACAAGAATAGACCAGGGGGCGGAAACGTCATGTGTGTGTGTCTGTACCAAAAGAGTGTGTGTCAGTTTACTGTACCAAAGGTTTGTACTGTAGTGTAGGTTTATACAGTACGTAAGAATCTCGGTATTTGTACAGTCTAGGAGAGTACATTTGTTTATTATTAATTGTTTACTTAAAAATAAGTTTAATATGCATTTAATATATTATTTACATATTTAAGTCAACACTATAAAGCCAAATTTT
>NW_019400210.1:0-775 GCF_000591075.1 Eurytemora carolleeae
TTACATAGATCAACATTTTATAAATCATAGATATTGCATGTTTTGAAACTATCCTGTCAAACCTATCACTTAAAAGCCTCTCTATAAAATCTATATCTATCAAGTGTTCCAACACCCAATAAGGCCATGGAAGAGGAAGAGGAAATATACCAGCAATTTAGAAGGGAGAATGCAGAATATCAGAACAGGTAAAAGTAATAACTTTAATTACTAAACAAACTCAATTAACTAAAGGTCATCAACTATGCAATTAAAAATCATGTTTTTAAAACTTCCATAAAAGAAACAAATACTCTGCCATTTAAGAAAAAGTGTGGAGAAAAATTATTTTATGCATCCATATTCCATATTGCATATTTCAATGTAGGGTAGAAACTGAGTTGACAGAAACTGTTATTAGGGACTACTTTTCTAAAAACCTCAAATATCTACAGGTAAAAATAGTAATAATTTCAATTGGATTGCATTACAGATATTTGATTCAGAAGTAAAATAAAATAATACTATTTTTTTGTGATCTGATTTTTCTACACAATGTAGCACAATGACAGAATTCATCTCAGGCAATGTAGCTTTGTTATATTTATCATATACCATTTTTTTGGAATTCTAAAATGTACCACAATTCATCCATTTTAAACATAACTCTACATATTCAGGATATCTGGTCTGGAAAAGCGCCATCAGCCCGCCATGATGCATATATAGCAGGAGTCAGACTCCCTCTGTTGTATCAAACCATTCTAGGCATTTATACTAGCTTTAAGTCGAAACA
>NW_019400211.1:0-786 GCF_000591075.1 Eurytemora carolleeae
CCGAATTTTCCGTTATCTTGAAGACCCAAGCGTTGGGGAGGGGGCGGAACAACCCCGGGGTAGCTAGGGTTAAATGCGATCCTAGGATGGAGCAAAATCGAAGGAAAAGAGCCAGTTGAAGACCAGCTCCCTATTTGTTAGGTTCCCTTGATGAATTCTCCTATTTGATGAAACTGACTTGATTCATAATATTTAGTTTGATAAGTATCGTTCGATTTAGAGTTTGTATTTTCTGTATCTTTTGTATATAAATATATCGTAAGAAAAACCGACTCGTAGAATATTTGAGAAACTCAGTGCATTGCTTTATTGATTTTTATTCATATACAATAGAATAAAAGAACCCAAAACTGTTTCTTCAACCGGTGTATTCTAGGAGAATAAAAGAACCCAAAACTGTTTCTTCAACCTGTGTATTCTAGAAGAATGAAAGAACCCAAAACTGTTTCTTCAACCTGTGTATTCTAGAATAATAAAAGAACCCAAAACTATTTTGGCTCATTTCCCAGGAGAATAATTAATCAAGTATTGACAATGCATATATAAAAAGTATATTAGTATATATTGTGGGGTTTTATCATTGTTTATTATCTAAACCTTTGCCAAAAACGTCAAGCTTTCTAAATTATAGAAAAAGCAACCATTAAGTCGATAAGTTATGTACACAGAGAATAGAATATATAGAGAAGAATTTATTAGAAAAAAGTGTAAAACGGCCATTTTGTTGTACTGTTTCCACACTGCAGGTGTACTTCACATATTTATGCTATATAACCTGTTGGGCCC
>NW_019400212.1:0-775 GCF_000591075.1 Eurytemora carolleeae
TGTCTAACAGATAAATGATAAAAGTGCAATAGGACGAATACAAAGAATAAATTAAACCGAAGTACCAGTGCTATGGACCCATTTAGTTTTGATGCTGATGCGGATCCGGATCCTGGATCCGCACTGGAAAAAAATTGATCCAGATCCAGGTCATTTCTTTACGATTTATTGAATTTCTATTCAGAATTTTCAATTTTTTTTTGTTTTAATTCTATGCTAAAGTTTGATGAACCATTCAGAAATCAGGAAATTTTTATAATCTCTCCTTTTTTAATAGTTCAGATTTGGGTTAAGAAAGTAAAAAAAAGTTGTTCTTTTTTTTTGCAGCTTTTGGTTTATATCCTGATCCTCAGCACTGCGAAATATTAAATTATAAAAACGAAAATAAAGATACTATTTCTATTTCTATTTCTAATTAATTATTAAATAAATAAAAAATTTACAAAATATTTTAACTATAAAAACCAAATGAAGATTCTTACCTTTTTTTAAAAATATAATCTTTTCAAAAAAGTTTTAAATAAGATTAAGCTTTAAATGATTTTAAAAGGATTAAGTTTTTAACCAATTTTATTTGGCCTGAACATTAATTCAATTATTAATTGTGACCTTGCGTATGGGAAATGTGTAAAATTTAGAATGCACTTTATATATGGAATGTTTCGAATGAGTTATCTTTTTTTGTAGATACAAATCAATCAATATTAATTCAATGCAATATAGTGTTTTGCAAAGTTTATTCCCTACAATTTCTTTCAGGGTAAAAATTTGGCAA
>NW_019400213.1:0-776 GCF_000591075.1 Eurytemora carolleeae
GTCAAATTGGTAAAATTAAGAAGTTAAAAAAAATGTATTTTTTAGGAGATAAAGTTCCAGAGTTGACATTTTTTGTTAGTGATGATTTAGTGAAGGTTGGAGGATACCTTCAATACACTTGTAGGGTAGGTTAATAGAAGCTTTTGTACTTTTCTTTTAACATTACAAACACATTTATAGTTTTTATATCTTAAAGTTGTTAGTTCATCGTCGAAAAATACTAACAATCCACCGCCAATTTATGTTAAATATAGTGTAAACAATAAATATGTAACTTTCCTTATCCTTTCCTTTTCCTTTTATTTCTTCTTTTATATTTTTTTAGAATTGAGGGGAAATATTCCCACAACCTCTACTTTTAGAGGGGTTTAAATATATTCTCCTGAAACACTTAATTTTGTATGATTTTGTTATATTTGATAAATAAATAATTTTTTACTTTACACTTTACTTTACTTTTTTACTAATGAAAACTTGAATATAATAATTCCAAAAAAATAAAGACTTGCAAAGAATTTAGACGTAATTTGAAGTGACCCTCCATTTATGAAGTGGCATATTGGATTCACAACAGTACCCTTTAAAGAATTAGATATCCCTATTTGTAATTTTGAAAAGTGACAATTTTCAATTGTGGTTTCTCTACAAAAGTGTCTGCGTATTTCTACAGCCATGCATAAAGGAACACAATATAGGAATATCAGAATTAAACACTTTTCAAGTTGAAAAAACCCGTTATCTTCCATATTATTGATAAAATTGTCAAGCGTACGTAA
>NW_019400214.1:0-781 GCF_000591075.1 Eurytemora carolleeae
TATTGTATTGTATTGTATTGTATTGTATTGTATTGTATTGTATTTGTCTTCCAAATCCTTCTTTTCAATTGTGTCGCATCTTTATTACAGATTTTTCTTTGATTTCCATATTTACCAAAATGTTACTTTTTTTCCTTTTTTTTCTGCTCTCATTGTCATATCATCTGATATCTAGATTTAAAATTTATATTTTTTAACTCATATATATTTTCTTATAACTTATCGATGTTTCTAATTAATCTCACTTAGTTACCCACTAAAGGTGAGACAATTAAGACGACCGAAAACTCTTTAAATACAACAATATCATGATATATTCAGCCCTAGATTTGGTATTTTAATGACTTTTTTGATAATTGGGCACTGACAGAAACAAACAGACAGTTAACATTCCGTTCCATTTTTAGCTCAAATAATCAAATAGTTTGATTCAAATTTTAATCGTTTACTATAATAATCAAATACACATTTTAAATCTAATAAGAATTGATATTTCTGACTCAAATAAGTACTTATCTGATCTAAAGAAATTAAGTCTTTGTCACAAATTCAAGTTTTCTAATCCTTGTATCTTTGCAAGCTGATGGTTCAAACTTTAGATATTTCAAACTTCAAATAGAATTGATAGATTAAAATCTCATGTCTACGACCTACCTTGCAAGGACCAAAGTTATAGAGATTAGAAAATCTAAGTTTACAGGCAAAGACTCAATTCCTTTGTCTCTGTCTTTCTGTCTTTATGTCGGTCCTATTTTTTTTATATAGTTATTTTATAATCCGA
>NW_019400215.1:0-774 GCF_000591075.1 Eurytemora carolleeae
TCCCCCTTTCTATCTTGACAATAAATGTATTACCCAGCTAAACCTCTGGAACTAATTTTCTCATATTCGTCGCAATATTGGAAAGTTGAGCAGCTTACATAATATCCATAATCCAACACACACACATGTGTGTGCACTGTACACTGGCGTAGGAAACTTTTTTATGGGGGGCTTAACCATTTAGAAATTTCTAAGGGGGTAGGGTCTTGTCCATATTAGGGCTAAGTGTTAAATCCCTCGGGAAAATCAATGTTTTCACTTTTCCAGGGAAGAGGGGCTTAAAACCTTACAACCCCCCCCCCTCTTCTTCCATGGGTTCGCCCCTGAAACTGTACACAGTAAATTGCACTTTCAATTAGTAATGCAGCTGAACAACCAAATAAACCAAGGGGTAATCAAACTATATGACAGGGGGGAGGATAAGGTTTGTTTACATTCTTCTATGACGTATTAGGAGAGTGTGGAGCTAGCTTATATTATTTTATTATAAACAAACAATATTCTAAAAACACCCCGTATTGGCTGTATCGAAAAAAATTGTCGTAACTGTAAGTAGACAAAATAAAACAAAGAAAAGTATAACATTATGATTGTGAATTAAAAGTATAGTTTGTAAAAAATCCCCGTAAATATTGCGCGATTTTGTTGAAAAATATTTTCTATTTTTTAATGAAAATATTTTCTCTGAAGTTTTATTTCCTATAACATGGGTTTTCATTTTTGAGAATTTTTTGATAAATTTTCCCGTGATGTTTTATTCCATGGATATTGCAT
>NW_019400216.1:0-775 GCF_000591075.1 Eurytemora carolleeae
TAATAAGTTATAAGAAATATATATACTGGAAGTTATTTATGCGTTTTATTAGAGTCTGACTCACGTCCTCTATAACCCATTAGTGACGAGACGGTGCTAGGCAGGGTGGAAAAAATGCCTAAAAAGCTTAAAAAAAAGTAAAATAAATATTTTTTTTGTTTAAACAAATATCAAAGGGTGATATTTTTCAAGAGCTTCTAAAGATATAGTTTTTAGATCTGTAGCTTTAGTTACAAAAAAAGTTATGGGCTATTATAGATTTTTTTTGTACAGACCAGAGTTTTTCCGCCCTGTACCCACCCTTTAAATAAAATAAAAACATTTTTTAACAAATAGTCCTTTACATTACTATTCGTTAAATGTCAAAAAATTTCATGGTGATAGTGTCAAAAATAGGGTTTCCATTTTTCCGGAAAAAAATTTCCATTTTGGAAATGGAATGATCTGGAAATTTGTTGCATAAACCGGAATTCTGGGATAATTCCGGATCAAATGGAAACCGAAATGTTTACAGTTTACGTTACGTAAACCGGAGATTTTTCAGGTTTACATAACGTAAACCGTAAAATTTCCCGTTTCCATTTCGGAAACCGGAAATTGTATCACAATATTAGACATAGAAAGCAATGGTAAAACATGATGTACATTAAATACGCATTTATAGTTCTACAATTATATATATTATATTCACAAATTTTTCCCTATAGTTCATCATGACTATTTTACAAATATAGTTTTCACTTTCCCCACAATATTTTTTGACAAATTAGTTTTT
>NW_019400217.1:0-774 GCF_000591075.1 Eurytemora carolleeae
GGGTCCAAAAATCGTATACTAGGAAATTACCCTTAAATCATTAAATTTAGTAATGAAACACCTCCCAGAACTCCCAAAAATACAACGTCACGTGAAATTTTACTTATTGGTCTTGTTTAAAACTGAGCGATAATGCCGCTGATCATTTTATTCTAAATGTTAACAACTCTCTCAAATCGTCTTCGTTCTTTCAGCCTGCAGTATCAACCAATCAATCATTTAAATAAGGGGGCGTCCTGGGGGAGGAGGGCGGGAAGGTTTTATTTTCACTAGAACCTAATCAGGCTCGTATACAGACACAGTAGGTATTTTAGCCAAGGGTAGCAGATTTTCGCGCGATTTTCGCCCCCCTTCCATGGCCTTGAAAATGCTGTAACTTTATATAAAAAGTCTTATGCCACTGTCCCCTATGTAGCCAATTATAGTCCCGATTCAATACATGTATGTAAGTATAATGTATCCTTCTGTATAGTTATGTATTACTCCCTGAAGTCCTGAGTAGTCTCCTGAAGACAATTTCCTCTGTCCTTTTATTTACCCCCAATCCGATCCTTTCCAAATGTAATCTTCCCCTGGCCTCATGGGGGTTGCACAAGGGCGGATACAGGATTTAAGTGAGGGGGGGGGGCAAGATTTTTTAGGAACAAAAAAATTAATAATTTGGAACAATAAATCGCTCAAAAGACTCAAAAAGAGTCAAAATTAATGACTAAAGACTAAAAAACTAGATTTTTAACTTTTCATACATTATAGTTTATTAAGACAGATATTTTT
>NW_019400218.1:0-774 GCF_000591075.1 Eurytemora carolleeae
CAAATATTAATTAAGCGTTAACTCCCTTTTGTGTAATCAATACCACCAATTAAACCCATTGATGTTTTTTCAGAGATTATGCCAGCGTTTTTTTAATCCAAGGTTAATTTTTATCACACTTTTGTCAATTTTTCTAAAAAAGGAATTCTTGTAATATTATTCATTGCTTTTAGATTTTTTAAACGATAGCTTTCTCATAAATTTCCTTGTAAGCAATTATCACTCCAATCTAGATATTATGAGAATTTACGCAAAGGAACTGAGTCTTTGCCACAAAATCAAAAGTTCCAATCCCTTTATCTTTACAACCTGATGGTGTACACCTTTGAAATTTCAAACTTAGCTTATTTGATAGAACAGAACTCATAGTTTGAAATATCTAAGGTCTACATGTAATAAATACAGTTTGAACACACCTAGATAAATTGCGCTGTACATTGTCTGTAATCTAACTGTGCTAATCCTCAAATACGCAAAACTTGTACTGCGACTAGACTAGCTTAACTACAATGATATATATCTGCGGAAATATTGTAAATACATATATTAACTTCACACGTAACATAGATTTCTAAATACAAATTATAGTTGGTATAGACTCTGCTTTGATTAAGAAGTAAATTTGTCCTCGTTGAAACATACCAGCTGAGCTTGTGTCTGTGTTGACATTAAGAGCTGAAAAGATCGTGTCCCACTCTGAGCCGTAGTAAATTTGAATTTTAACAGGACCTGCCCAGTTTGTACCGGCCTGCCAGATAACAGCGTGTACTGACC
>NW_019400219.1:0-773 GCF_000591075.1 Eurytemora carolleeae
TACTGAACCACAAGAACTCCTGATACTGCCGGGAGTATTTTAGATATGATGATTTATAAACATACAGGGGGTGTAGTCTTCTTCAAACAAAAAAATATATATATATATATACTTATATAACTATGAATGGTTAAGAAAAATATACATATGATGGTTTAGAAATATACATGAATACTTTAGTTGGTGTAGAAATGATTTATAAATATATTTGGAAACACTATACGAAAACATGTGAGGATATATGTAAAAACTTTCTTGATAAATATGCAAAGTTTAGAATAGAAAACAATAATCATAAATAAATAAATAAAACAATATCAAATATAACATAACATAATGTCAATACAAATCATACCCTTGTAATTTATATCAAAGAGGGGGGGGGGGGTAAAATATCCATCCATGTAACCCTTTAACAATGTATTCATGTATTCTGTAATCTAGTAACCCTGTACCCCTGTATTCTGTATTCTAGTAACCCAGTACCCCTGTATTCTGTACTCTAGTAACCCTGTACCCCTGTATTCTGTATTCTAGTAACCCTGTACCCCTGTATTCTGTATTCTAGGAACCCTGCACCCCTGTAATCTGTATTCTAGGAACCCTGTACCCCTGTATTCTGTATTCTAGGAACCCTGTACCCATGTATTCTGTATTCTAGTAACCCAGTACCCATGTATTCTGTATTCTAGTAACCCTGTACCCCTGTATTCTGTATTCCAGGAACCCTGTACCCCTGTATTCTGTATTCTAGTAACCCTGTACCCCTGTAT
>NW_019400220.1:0-773 GCF_000591075.1 Eurytemora carolleeae
GTAGGTAGGTAGGTAGATATGTAGGTAAGAAGGTAGGTAAGAAGGTAAGTAGGAAAGTAAAAGGGATGTATGTAATATGTATAAATTACGTTGAACTGAAAGGGATGAAAATATGCTGAAAGAGAGAAATATATGCTAAAAGGTAAAAACATATGCTGAAAGGTAGAAATATATGCTGAAAGAGAGAAATATATGCTGAAAGAGAGAAATATATGCTGAAAGGTAGAAATACATGCTGAAAGAGAGAAATATATGCTGAAAGGGAGAAATATATTCTGAAAGAGAGCAATATATGCCGAAAGGTAGAAATAAAAGGAAGGCTGAAAGGGTATAATAATGAAGGATGAAAGGATGGCTGAAAGGGTATAATAATGAAGGATAAAAGGAAGGCTGAAAGGGTAAAATAATGAAGGATGAAAGGACGGTTGAAAGGAGGAAAGAAGGGTTAAAAGGAGAATAGAAGGCTTAAAGAACGAAAGGAAGGTTAAAAGGAGGAAAGGAAGGTTGAAAGGAGGAAAGTAAGGTTGAAAGGAGGAAAGGAAGGTTGAAAAGAAGGAAAGAAAGGCTAGACTGAGCGAAAGTATAGAAATGAACGAATGAATGACCCAGTGTGCCTAATTAAGATTAATTCTCTAAGTTTCGAGACTAATTCTGAATTTTAATAAATTTTTTATTTTGAACTCTTTATTACCATTATGCAATAAAATAATAGAACAGGGCGGGTCGAAAGTCAAATTAAGCGCGATTTTTTGCAGTGGGCTTTAACAGTAATT
>NW_019400221.1:0-772 GCF_000591075.1 Eurytemora carolleeae
GAGGGAATACAACGTTAGCTTTTAAGGCACTATGGAGGGGGCTTTTTACAAAATTGCACATTTTTTGCTAAAAATCGATATTTTTACCGACTTTGCAGTTATAATTGCAGAAAGAAATAGACAAATGTTTTTATTGACATGAAAGGCCAACAATATCATTTGTTCAAGCATCGATGTTTGCGAATATTGAAATTTCTATCTTGATAATTAAGCTATAGGATCAAGAAAGGATTAAGTATTGAACTTTAATGAGAAAAGGATTAAAATCTGAAACCATTTTAATTAAGGGAAAACATCGTACATATAAGTTGCCAACAACGTTGGGGTAAATGGCAATTCTAATTTTTGGCAACGTTCAGTCTGTGTATTATTATGCAGGGTTAAGGATATTATTCAAATAATTGAAAATCGAAAATACATAAGTTAAAAAACTTTTCTGCGACCATTATCAAGATGTAATTTGCATTTTATTTTAAAGTTTGAGTTGGGTAAAAGTGTCATATGACATTCGAGGAAAATATTTTTAAGACAGATTTTTCTTTAAAAAGGCATTAATTAAAAGTAATAGAAGAACCCCTAACATTTTTACCCACAAAATTTCTGAATTACAAACATTTAGAAAAATAAACTGTAGGCTGGAAATGTTAATAGTTTCCAATTGAAAATCGTAACCTAGTCCTGAAAAAAAAAGTTAGGTTTTTTCTCTATCAGTTCGGGGTTCTCCTCATTTCTTGTATCCTTAAATTTTCTGTGTTGGGTGTTGGGGGGATAA
>NW_019400222.1:0-772 GCF_000591075.1 Eurytemora carolleeae
ACATGGGAATTCAGTGACAACTTTTATATCGTCTTCGATACCATGTGACATTTTTTCATGCACACAATTATTGCAGTATTCCAGAGTAAACGTCTAATATCGAAAACGCCTGGTGTTGAAATTTTCAAAATGTGGTCTGTACCATTTTTATATCTTCAAAATTGACGGAGATATTGCAAATTTTTTAGCATATTTACAAATTTACAAATCTAATATCTTAGTCAATTTTAAAGATAACAGTTATATACACCATTTTATAAAAAGCTCGTCAGACGCACAGCCTCGTTTTTTCACTTGAGTTGCCATGCATTAAATATCAGAAATCAAAGATGACTTTCCAGTCGTTTCTCAATTCCCATGTTTATACCCTGTGTGTCCAAATGGGATTTGTCCCGTCCATAGTTACTAGCTTTGTCTTTGTCTGTGTACAATAGCAAAATACTCTCTCTCTCTTTCAAACTTTTATTGAACAAAAAATGATACAAATCTACGTATGAATATGTCATGTATAGAAACAATAATAAAAACACACAAATATTTACAAAATGATTCTCACATTTTACTCTCTATTTTATATTAGATTTAAATTTTGACTAGTAACATTTAACAACTCTGAGATATGGAATAGAATCTGACATAAGGACGTTTTGAAAAAGACTTTTCGTCTAAAATAAAAAAGAAAAAGACTTCTCGTCTAAAATAAAATAGAAAAAGACTTCTCGTCTAAAATAAAATAGAAAAAGACTTCTCGTCTAAAATAAAATAGAAAAAG
>NW_019400223.1:0-807 GCF_000591075.1 Eurytemora carolleeae
TATTGTCCGAAGTTCAAATGTCAGGCTCCAAAATAGGTATATTGCTGTTCCATGCATAGTTTTAATCAATGTGAACAAGAGGCCTTTGTTACAAGACCTGAACACGGTGGTGGTATAATTATGTTAAATGATAATCATAATAAATTAACCTATATAGACCATCATAAAAATTATTTAATTATATTCCTTACTGGACACTTTATACTATTTATTCACGGACTAATACATTAATATAATTCATTACATAAAATATCTATTGTTCAATACTTAATGTGTTCACAGTTTATAGATGAAAATTGTAATTATGATATATATGTATATATAGTAATTATACAATGGAATAAGTTTTTTCTTTCTTCCCTTAAGAAACATTTCTTTCCGAACACGAATTAGCGAAGTACGAAATTTAACATGCTGTCTATAATTTAAAAATCTCCTGCAAAAAAAAACATTTTATTCTATTTAAAATATTATTTCCGAACTGTTTTGATAATGTGCGTCGAATTCAGAAGCACTTCATGACTATTTCGAGGTTTGAAGATTGAATTGATATCAAGGAAACTGAACACATCTAACCCTGTTTAGGGTGCTCAGGTCACCCCGGATTAACCTGAGTGTCCAGGATTCGGATTCTTCGATTTTAAATTCCACGTGAGGCAGCATGACAATGATTAGTAATCATAATCATAATCATAAATAGTGTGGGATACAGAATACAGGATACAGGATACAGGATACAGGATACAGGATACAGGATACAGGATACAGAATACAGGATACGATAGAAAGGACAAGCATAAGAAAGGA
>NW_019400224.1:0-772 GCF_000591075.1 Eurytemora carolleeae
AAACTAAACATAAAACTAAACATGAAAGTAAACCAGAAACTAAACAGAAAACTAAACATGAAACTAAACATGAAACAAACTAAACATGAAACTTCACATGAAACTATACATGAAACTTATTATGAAACTAAACTTGAACTAAACATTAAACTCAGAAACGTTAAACCAGAAAATGAGCATGAAACTCTAAACCTGAAAGTCTAAGCTTGAAACTACAACTATACCTAAAATTTTCCATAAATCATTAATTTGAAGTAAATATCAAAATAAAACTAAATTTTGTTCTCATGCTAAAATCCTCCCTTTTGAAGAAATTACAACCACTATTGCACAAAACAAAACTTATGCATTGCATCAAAAAGGCATAAACAAAAATGATAAGTATACTTACTTAGTTTTCTTAGTCTAATTATTTTGTCGGAAAGCAAAAGCACACAATTTAGCGCCTAAGTTTATAATTAAGAGTTTGATTGATGTTTTATAAGATACAGGAGTTTATCCATGCTTCACGTCTATAAACTAAAGTAAACTGTAAGATTGAAATCTTTTTTGTTTTTTATTATAACTTTTTTTATGGAAGAGACATTGATAAAAAAAAAATGTTTTGAATTTATAATATGTAACGAAATAAATTTGATTAAACTTGCGCGTAAAATTAGAAGTAGAGGAGCAACGGAGTCACAAAGTCGTAATAGTGATGTTAATTGAATTAGTTTGCAGTGGCTTCAATTGTATTAAAACAATTCTAATATTGGCAACATAAATTGAAATT
>NW_019400225.1:0-771 GCF_000591075.1 Eurytemora carolleeae
CCCCCCTGGGTTAATTACCCAAGATTATAGAGCAGTAACCTATCTCCGAATACCTATAAATTTTATCCATTGAACCAACTGTATTATTCCTACAAGAAATATCTTGTTCACTTCATTTTTACCTAATATTTATATTTCACAACGCGTCACACCTCTCATAATAAGAATAAAAATATAATATTATATTATGAAAAATAATATATTTTTTACTTTCTGATGAATGAGGATATGATAATTACAAGAGAGTTTGGCGTGATAGCTTTATATTTAAATTTTCTTTGTTTAAGATGTATATTCAGCATTGTGTGTTCCAAGCTTTAGTCATACCTACCTAAACTTCGGCGGCCGTTTTTCTGCTCAAAAAAAAATAATTTTTTTCTTTGACCGACTGAAAGTAAACTTTTGGGTGATTTTGCTGATCAATATTTTGCCGTTTTGTTTCGTCGCCGATTTTGAAGTCCCTGAAATGATTACCACCGGACGTGATCCAATCAAGTTTTTTTTTCAGCGCATTTAATACTTTTTAATATTGCGCAAAGCTCCTTTTCTTTTAGCTTAGACTGATCTTATCAAGTTGAAACAACTAAAATATTAATTTTATTATTCATTTTGTTAAAATTAAGAAAAGGAAAAATTTTTATTTTTTAGATTTTATTGGATAACAAGCCGTTGTCCTGAATACTATCCGAGTTTGTTTATGTTTGATATTTTATTATATTTGCAAGATTAGACCGAGTCTCCGGGTAGTGGGGAATGGGGATCAATACAATT
>NW_019400226.1:0-770 GCF_000591075.1 Eurytemora carolleeae
CTTTTCTCAAAAATTATCAAGTTTACCAGTTTTTCCTTCCTTCTTTTTACTGAACATCCCTGATAATATCCTGGGCATATTATCCAATATCCATGCAGGGTAACTGTCGTTTTAATTTTAACTGACCCTCCTATTTTTACAGAGGCTTGATTCACAACAGTATACCCTATAAAACATAAATCCGCAATTCTGTTTTAGAGATACCAGAATTGAAAATAAAGAAATTTTAAAATCGTATTCATTTTGTATCATTTACACATAATTTTCAAGGGTCCAGTTGTCAATGGGATATGTCACTCTGTAAATGGAGGGTTACGTATATTTACGTCTATAGTTTCTCGTAACCCCATTTTCCTAACCCCCTCCCCCCGCCCCCTGTTCTGAAGTTTTCTTGAGGGTAAGTTTTGTTTTGAATATTTCTCAATATTAAGCTGAATAGTGGATATTGATGAACTTCATCCCAGAAATAGGTGGAGGGAAGGCATTCTTGATATGAGCCGCACGTTTTTGTCTCCACGTATTTGAGCCACAAAATTTGAAATAACTATATTTCTTATTTTCAAAAAAATTTTGATCCAAAAAGAGCCACAACAAAAGATGTTTATGCGCATATTTTGGCTCATAATTAATTCGCCATCCCCCCCTCGTGAATTGAAGACATCGGCCCACACTCGTTTGAGAGATCTGAAGACATCAATAGAAAAATGTAAATTGGGAGAAACCCTGGCAACCTGAAAATATTTCCTCTTGATCAGGGGCGTACTCAAGAA
>NW_019400227.1:0-778 GCF_000591075.1 Eurytemora carolleeae
ATGCTTCATATAGGTTCAATTTACTTTTACTAAAGGGGCAGAGGTGCGTGTTATATATAATTTATTCACTTTGGAGAAATATACGTAATTCTTGTAGTATAACAAAGAAAAAATAGACTGATAGATTGGAAAGACAGTATATATGACAGAAATTTAGATAGATACTGACATTTACAAATATAAAAGATAAATGTATAGATAATATATGTAGGCGGGTAGATGAATTATAGAAAGATATAAATTAAAACAAATTGTAGGTTCTTTGAAAACAAGATTTCGACTGTTACAAAGCCAAGTACATTAATATTTTTGAATGGATAAATGTATGCTATTACAATAATTCTGTATGACATAGATACAGAGTTACTCACAAAGGATGAGACTGTAAAGAAGATCTGAAACTTGTTAAATTATATAAATCGAAATTCAGAGGCTAAATTAAGTCTTTGAGCCTTGAATTTCATGGCTTAAATTAAATGATTTAGCAACGAAGGATACAAGTTAGGGACTCACGAACATAAGGGAACAGACCGTGTAAATTTCGTACAGTCGTACTCGTCTCTGAAGTCTTAAATTCGTTGTGGGGAAATCCTTTACATCACTTTGAAAATAAAACCATTTTTAAATGTCGTCTTTGATGCGGGAAATTTCGTAATCCGGGAAATTACACAATTTTGTAATATTTAGTACTAGAAATTCAAGGCGCTTCGCGCCCTTCTTTCTAGCCTTAGAGGGCGCTTCGCGCCCATCTTCTAAATTAATTGTAAACATGTTCTCT
>NW_019400228.1:0-769 GCF_000591075.1 Eurytemora carolleeae
AGTGTAAAGCAGTTTGCGGTTTACTGAATCATATGCCTTTGCAATGTCACAAAAAGCTATGGTCACTGTGTGTCCCTTCCTTTTTGCCTTCCTAAATAGTTTATATCTAGGGGTACCTCGAGTAAAATTGGTTAATATCTCGGGGTACCTAGAGTACAATTGGTTTATATCTAGGGGTGCCTAGAGTTCAATTAGTTTTTATCTAGAGGTACCTATAGTACAATTGGTTTATATACAGAAGTACCTAGAGTACAATTAGATTATATCTCGGGGTACTTGAAGTACAATTAGTTTATATCTTGGGGTACCTAGAGTACAATTGGTTTATTTCTAGGGATACCTAGAGTTCAATTAGTTTTTGTCTAGGGGTACCTAGAGTACAATTGGTTTATAATCTCGGGGTACCTAGAGTAAAATTAGTTTATATCTCAGGGAAACTAGAGTACAATTAGTTTATATCTTGGGGTTCCAAGTCTTCTAAGAGTACAATTGGTTTATATATCTTGGGGTAACAAGAGTACAATTGGTTTATAATCCTGGGGTTCCTAGAGTAAAATTGGTTTGTATCTAGGAAAGCCTTAAAAGAATCTTGTTCACTTATTATTAAATTTTACCTCAAAAGGTTGAAACATAGATTGTCCCGTTTCTGCAGTAAACTGAATTGTTACTTGTTTCTCATCCTGGATACATTACATAATTTAAGCATCTGATTTTGGGGTAATTTCATATGTGTAATTATGATTTTTTATATGTAATAAATAATCATGAT
>NW_019400229.1:0-771 GCF_000591075.1 Eurytemora carolleeae
ATCTCCAGAATAAATAAGGCTTGTTGTCCTCTTGTTATTAATCTCCAGATTAATTAACTGATCGGGATTAAAGATATCCCATTCTAAAGTTTTCATCCCAAGCTTATAAGGCGCTCCGTGTCTCATTTTTCCAGCAACTTATCTTTAAAACTTTTCCTTCAAAGCCATTTCTTTTTTCGTTTTTTTTGGGAACAAACAAACTGACAGACAAACCAAATATATATATTTAGATATAATAATTATATAATTAACAAATCTGCTCGGGAAGTAAAATGCACATCTTGGAAAACTTAAGATTCATGAATTAAAGTTTTATTTTAGGAAAAAATTGTGCAATGATGAGTGTCATGTAATAATATAATAACATAATATAATAACATATTTTTATAATATTTGTCGAAATTTAAGGTTTTACGTCCACAGCGTAAATAAATTAATGGTCAAATTTCGCGAAACTTCGCAACGCATAAATATACGAATATACGCAGTGCAAAAAAAAATCTAGGTTTTTAATAAACATTTAACATAAGAATCACGTTTTTAAGAATTATTGATGCGCACGCATGTCAACATTGGCCATCCTTAATTATTTTCCGCAATTCGATGAATTTAACGATTTGGTCAAATGTTATGAAAATTCTGTTTTAAAATAAGAAAGAATGAAATATGACTTGCAACTCTTCAGTTTACAGTGCAGAGTAAAGCCCCAAGGTGTTGTAATAATATTCATTTCCAATATTCAATATTTCATGTATTTATATATATTTATAT
>NW_019400230.1:0-768 GCF_000591075.1 Eurytemora carolleeae
TGAGGGACCCTTTGTGTTTCCTTTGTAGATATTTCTAGCACCTTCCAATTTATATGGGTCAATTTACATTTTGTCAACCTTACATTTCGTCAACTCAAATATACATTTGGTCCATTTACATTTTGTCGTTCTATCTAAACTTCGACATGTCAACTACAACAACTACTTTTGGTTAACTTTTACCAAAATAAATCAGTTCCCTTGAATATCAGCATGACATACCTGCAATATTTCGCAAACTTAATTATTATTCAATCATTTTAATTTCTGTTCTGAAACTACGGTAAATTAGAAGAATCCCTAGTCCCAGCAGGAAAGTACCTCCTTAAGAGTTGAAAAAGTTCTAATTTACCCCCCCCCCTCCGTGATAGGGTTAACAACGGAAATCATCTAGGACAATAAAATTATTTTTGTCATTTTCCGGACGAAAATAAATTTATTTAAATATTTGTTTAATAATCCAAATAAAAAAGATTTACAATTTTCTCTCAATATTTCCATATCCAATAAATTAAAGGAATTGAGTCGTGGCAACACTCTCAAATCTACTTAATCCCTGTATCTTTGCAACCTTTGATAATCTAAACTTAAATTATATGATCTAACAGAATTCACAGTTTTAACTATCTAAGGTATACGACATTGGGTTGCAAAGATGAGTCCTAGGAATGGCAATCTGAGTTTGTGGTAAAGACTCAACTCCTTGAATGCACAGTAGTGTTCAATTGGCAAAAATTGTAATTTAATTTAGTTTTAGTGCAAATGAGC
>NW_019400231.1:0-767 GCF_000591075.1 Eurytemora carolleeae
CTTCTATCTCCCTGGGGGTGGTCCTACCCAGCAGGGATAACTAAAATGAAGGATCAAGCATCAATCTCCATCTTATGCAGACCTGTGGATTAATTCAATTCCTCTTCTATCTCCCTGGAGGTGGTCCTACCCACATTGAATATCAAGATTAAGCGTTCAAGGATCCTAAATCTAATTTTTTAGCCCTTTCCTCTTCACTCTGCCTCCCTTATCCCACCAAATAGACTGCAATGTACATTCACAAGGGTGCAAGATGTAAATGCATAACTGCACATGAACACAATGCATTTATAATTCCATGTGAACAATATCATAAATGCAGAATATGTTCTTCAAGCATATCTCAGGCATATATACAAAATGAGAAAAGTGCCTGATAGGATCATGCAGAAATTATAAAAACAGAAAGAACAATCTCAAGATAATTGTGAGGAAGACAATGTTTCATACAGCGAGGCCCATAAACCTTTGGAATAGGAAGAAGATTGCATTTTAATCAAGTTATGTTTTTTATTAGTCTTATGAACATGTAAAACAGAAATTGTGCAGACCCAAAAAGACCCAAATTACCGGCGCTTTGTGTGATGTGTGGACTGTCACTAAAAACATTTTAATTCCAACAAAAACTTACTCAAAATGTGTTTTTATAGGTGCAAGTAAAATTAGTATTGATTAAAACTATGTAATGTGCGGTCCCGGAGCGCTCTCAATTCATGACTAAGTTTAGTTAAGGAATATTTTTATATATTTATCAAGCAAGGGATGTT
>NW_019400232.1:0-768 GCF_000591075.1 Eurytemora carolleeae
CATTGATGTTTTTTCAGAGATTATGCCAGCGTTTTTTTATCCAAGGTTTGTTATCACACTTTTGACAATTTTTCTAAAGAAGGAATTCCTGAAATATTAATTAATTATTGCTTTTAAATTTCTAACCGATAGCTTTCACATAAATCTCCTTGTAAGCAATTACACTCCAATTACATATTGTGAATAGCTTAACTACAATGATATATATCTGCGCAAATCTTGTAAATACATATATTAACTTCACATGTAACGGCATTTACTACATTCAGCATTGGGTTGAAAAGATAAAGGGATTAGAAAATCAGAGTTGTGGTAAAGACTCAAATCCTTTACTCGCACGATTTTGTGACCTCGCCTCTTCTCTTGTTAAGATTTTACGTTCAAGTATGAACATAAAAAATTTAGTTTAAGATAAAAAAGGTCTACGACATCTGGATGCAAAGATAAAGTGATTAGAAAATCAGAGTTTGTGGCCATAACTTAGTTCTTTATCTTGCCATGTCAGTTTGTGGCCATAACTTAGTTCTTAATCTTGCCATGTCAGTTTGTGGCCATAACTTAGTTCTTTATCTTGCCATGTCAGTTTGTGGCCATAACTTAGTTCTTAATCTTGCCATGTCAGTTTCCGTTTACACAATTACTATGAAGGGGGAGCCCTCCCTCCTCCCATTGTTTCTGTTTCCACAATCTCACTGGACTGGAGGGGGCGCTCTCCCTCATTTCTCCTCCCATTGTTTCTGTTTCCAAAATCTCTATGGAGGGGGCAAT
>NW_019400233.1:0-767 GCF_000591075.1 Eurytemora carolleeae
TAGTCAAAAAGAAGCCAGCTGCAATTAATGTAAAATTTATGCGGTACAAAATATGAAGGCTATATATATATATTCTTTAGCTCTTTGCTCATATAAAGTGGGCCATTGAAAAAATCACTAAGCTGGTAAAGTGGTCCATATTGTAAACTTGGAATCGTACTTTGTACTTTAGAAAATAAGGTTATTTGTGGAGTTTACTCCAAGGGAAGTTTCTAACTTTTCAAGGAGGTTGTCGACTCGGCTCTCATAGCCCTCCACCCCTGTATTAGCCCTCTCCCCTCCCCCTGTATACGCCCCAACTAAACTGATGTTATTTCTTTTAAATCTATTAAAAACAACCTCCATTCTAAAATGTGCATGATCCTTGTCGGTACAAAACGTACTGTATATGCATTCCGTCGTACCGTCCAGTCAGGCTACCCATTGTCAAGTTGATCCAGAACGTTTAATGCCACACATGTAGCCTGGCAAGATTGTTTTAATTAGAAAACAAAAATCTCAGTTGCTAGTTTTCCCTGTAACAGCGATGTACTATGAATGGCATAAAAATAAATTGTATTCATATAATCAGAAAATAAGCAGCTGTTGACATTTTAATATGAATATGCCATTTTCTCAAAGAATAAACAGATTTCACGATTTCCTGGTCTGTTAGTCTGTGACAAAAGCTTTAGGGTTAAAATGTTGTCTTTATATGTATATATATTTGGAAGAAACATATATTTAAACATCTAAAATGTATATTTAAACTGAAAAAGTTGAAAATA
>NW_019400234.1:0-766 GCF_000591075.1 Eurytemora carolleeae
AAGCGCTCGTCTAACCCCTGTACCTCCTTTACTCCATACTTCTTCCTTTTCCCTTTGACTCTTTTCTCTTCCCCTTTTCCTTCTCTCCTTCTCAATTCTTACTTTTGTCTTTGATTTCTTTTTATTTAATTTCGTTATCCCCTTCTCTTTCTTCCTTAAAAGGAGTGTTCGCGAAAAATTAAAGGGGTATAGACTTAATGAGATAAAAAAGCGATTTTTTATCCCATTAAACCTATACCCTCTTTTATTTTGCTCGAACACTCCCTTTAATTAGTGATATGATAAGTGTCTCTTTTTATTTCAATTTTTAAGTTTGTTTCCGTAACTCAATTCCTGTTCTTCCTTGCCCATTTGCTTTGCTTCTTTAATCCTATTCCTTATACAATCCCTCTAAATTTGCATTTTTTATTAGATTTGCTTTCAATCTTTTTCTTTCTTTGCTTTCTTTATAATTATCTTTCCCTTATCCCTTTCTTTGCCTTCTTCTTTTTTCCTTTATTGTTATCTATCTATTATATTTTTTACACCACCCCTCCTCTCATTCAATTTCTATATATTTTGCATAACCCCCTCGCTCTCTGTCTCCTGGGACCCTTTCCATATTCTTACCTATTTTTTCATCCATCTGTTTTCAAAATGGTAAATAATTTCTTCCTGCTAGGTCCTATTAGGCGGCTTCGTATAGGTATTCAACCAAATCAATTGATAATAATGAGCCACTCACCCCCTCAGCAAATACCTCCCCTCCCTTTCACAAACGCCCTCC
>NW_019400235.1:0-768 GCF_000591075.1 Eurytemora carolleeae
CTAGCATGCCAAGTAAAACAGATTCATTATTATTTAGTGCGCTGAAAATATAGTTTAAAAGCTTAGTAATTGCTTGCATAACATTACGTCCTGGCAAAAAAAAATTGATTCGTTTTAAAAAGTTATTATTGTTGGGAAATGAAAGCATTCTTTTTTGCAGATTTTTTTCCAATATTTTAGAAAATCCGTTGATTAATCCAATTGAACGAAAATTAGATAAGTTGTCTTTTTTATCTTTTTTTATAAATTGGAATAGTTCTGGACATTTTTCAACAATTAGGGAATACACCTGCATTCAAGGCTTAAATTAAAAATGTAAGTTAAAGCAGGGGCTATTTCTGTAGATATATTTTTAAGCAATTTTCCTAAGAGGTTTTGTTTTCGAGTCTTTCATAATTATTCCATTATTCTACTGGATCAGTTGAAAAATAAGCAAAATAATGCATGGAGGAGGGTGGAAGAAATTCTGAAAAATCTTTATCTACAATGTTACCAGACCAAACCGGTATCCTATCCCAAACTTTCGTGATTTCACAAACAATTTAAGAGGTTGCAAGTTTTTCTCCAAACTCGACCTAGTGAAGGGATACAATCAGGTTGCCATGAATGAGGCAGATATTTGTAAAACTGCCATTTTGACTCCATTTGGATTGTTTGAATTTCTATATTTCTAATGAATATTTTATCCCAAGAGTTGATAATGAATCTTTACGTCGATTTCCTTTCTTTGATTTGCCTAAATGTTGGAACAGTTTAGCTCTAAATAAT
>NW_019400236.1:0-777 GCF_000591075.1 Eurytemora carolleeae
AGCGAGGCTTCAAATTTCATAAATTTTCCAAGTTCCTACTTTCTAACAAAATCTAATTGATTTCCAAATAAATCCCTTTGTTATGTTTTAAATGACAAACAATACATATTAGTTTTTTTCGAACATCTTGCAATGTTCAGAAGGGTTATGTCAATTTTTCAAATCTGTTGAATTTTTCCAAACTTTAGTTTTTCATTCAGCTCACAAAATAGTACAAAATCTAAATCTAAAATGATAATCATTTAACGATTTTTACTTTGTCCTTTTCATGACGGGTCAAAGGAATTGACTCTTTGCCACAAACTCTGATTTTCTAATCCCAATATCTTTGGAGCCCAATGTCGTAAACCTTTGATATTTCAAACTTATATTTTTTGATCTAACAAAAGTCATAGTTTGAAATTTCAAAGGTTTACGACGTTGGAATCCAAAGATATAGGGATTAGAAAATCAGAGTTTGTTGCAAAGAGTCAATTCCTTAGGGATTAAGAACAGTTTGCCTTAAAACTCATGACAAGCTGAATGTAAACGGCCTCAAGATTTGAATTGGTGTGTTTGTGTTTTTTTTTCTGTGCGTCTTACAAATCGTGAGGGATAAAGAAAAAATTATGATAGCAAAGTTCTAACAGCTCAGCACTTTATTTTTTTCAATCCAAAATGTCAAAACCCTGTGGCCTGCACCACTTGAATAATAAAATACAATAAAACACAAATTTAAGTATTTCTTAACCCTATCCCCGCTGGGGTACTTGAAAACCAGGATACGCTGGGGGGGGG
>NW_019400237.1:0-765 GCF_000591075.1 Eurytemora carolleeae
TGTCGCGATCAACTCCTAAAATTTTTAGTCTTCATCCTATTCCCCCTTTTATTTCACCTTAACAGTCCCTTTAAGCGTCTATTTACACATAAATAAAGTTTAGGAAATAGTTGGACTATGAAGTGCTCCTGCAGTGCCCCTATCTACTGGGATATAGTTGGACCAGGAAATTCCCCTGCAGTGCACCTTTCTACTGTTAAGGATGTAATGGGACCAGGAAGTACCCATATCTACTGTTTAGGATATAGTTGGACCAGGAACTGCTCCTGTTGTGCTCCTGTCTACTGTTTAGGATACAGTTGGACCAGGAAGTGCCCCTGCAGTGCTTCAATTTACCGTTTCGGATATAGTTGGAGCTGGAAGTGCCCCTATATACTGTTTGTGATATAGTTGGACAAGGAAGTGCTCCTGCAGTGCCCCTGTCTACTGTTTAAGATATAGTTGGATCAGGAAGTTTCCCTGCAGTGCTTTTATCTACTGTTCAGGATATAGTTGGACCAGGAAGTGCTCCTGCAGTGCCCCTATCTACTGTTTAGGATATAGTTGGACCAGGAAGCGCCCCTGCAGTGCCTTTATCTACTGTTTAACATATAGTTGAACCAGGAAATACTCCTGTCTACTGTTTCGGATATAGTTGGACCAGGAAGTGCTCTTACAGTACCCCTGTCTACTGTTAAGGATATAGTTGAGCCACGAAATGATCCTGCAGTGCCCCTGTCTACTGTTTAGGATATAGTTGGACCAGGAAGTGCTCCTGCAGTGCCC
>NW_019400238.1:0-764 GCF_000591075.1 Eurytemora carolleeae
GGTAAGGGGAGGGGGGATTAAGAGTATATTAATATCTAAATGCTAGTTTAAGCTGAGCTGGTTTGAAAGCATTTGATGAAACTAAACTATTATACAAATGGTTGAATTGAATGAAATATTGTATGAAAAGAGTTAGGAATGTATCTCTTTTTCACTTCTAATCTCCTGAACATCAACTCATGTGGTTCCTTCTCCGTTCCCTCTCCATCCCTCCTCATCCCATCCCTCCACCCCTACTGTTGAATGGGCATCACAATACCTCCCACCGCCACAAGACCATTTAAAGAAAGATTTAATCAAACTTGAAAACAAGATGGAGATTTGAAAACAAGATTAAAAAATATGGAGATTTTAAACCTAGAGTTAAAAACAGGATTTTAAACAAGATGAAGAATTAAAAACAAGATGTAGATATAAAAACAAAATGGAGATTTAAAACAAGATGGAGATTTGAAAAAAATAGATTTAAAAACAATTGATGGAGATTTAAAAACAAGATGGAGATTTAATAGCAAGATGGAGATTTAAAAACAAAATGGAGGTTTAAAAACAAAATGGAGATTTAAAAACAAGATGGAGATTTAAAAACCAAGATGGAGATTTAAAAACAAGATGAAGATTTAAAAACAAGATGGAGATTTTAAAAAAAAGATGGAGATTTTTTGAAAAAAGATGGAGATTTGAAAACAAGATTAAAAAAATATGGAGATTTTAAACCAAGAGTTAAAAACAGGATTTTAAACAAGATGAAGATTTGAAAACAA
>NW_019400239.1:0-765 GCF_000591075.1 Eurytemora carolleeae
CACCTCCTTCCTTCTCTGCACGTCATTGAAGTTTTTATACAAAAATGTGAATTATTTTCCAGGAACCATGACTCTTGAGAAATCCAACACTACGAACAACAATTAGAAAAATCCTCCAAACAAACCGCTCAATGTGATTTCTTTATTCCGACGCGTGGCAGAAACCAATTTAAAGGGACTGTCAACGTAATTTCAAGTCCATGGGTTACATTATAGGTCCGTTATCTGTATCCGATTCACAAAGCTAATTTTAAACCTTTGTCGGAGCAAAAATGATGATGTTATCCTTGTTTCTCTTGCTTACAATTGAGTATTTTCAATTGCGGTTCTCGATACAAGTGACTTGCGGATTGATGCAGGAGAGACAAGGAAGGAAATTCAGAGAATGTATGCACTTTTAGGAAAAGGAAAATGAGGATATTTTTTATAGTTAATACCATTAGAAAATCTAAAGAGTGCCGTTGTGAACCGGACATGCCAAGCTATAATAAAGAGCAGTCTGAAATTACCCCTGTACATTTCCTTCGCTCTTAAAAAGTAAATTCCCGAATTGGCTTTTTCTTATTTGAACTGTTATTTCTTATTTTCTTATTTGAACTGTTATTTCTTATTTTCTTATTTGAACTGTTAATTCTTATTTTCTTATTTGAACTGTTATTTCTTATTTTCTTATTTGAACTGTTACTTCTTATTTTCTTATTTAAACTGTTATTTCTTATTTTCTTATTTGAACTGTTAATTCTTATTTTCTTATTTGAACTGTTA
>NW_019400240.1:0-762 GCF_000591075.1 Eurytemora carolleeae
TGCCTCAATCTAAACAATTTAACAATTTTCTTGATAAAAAAATAAAAAATAAAAAATAAAAACATTAACATATTCACTGGCATTGATACTCAACATGAGTACATTTTTTTCTCTTTCTTTTTTAAAGACGACCGGTTGTTCTATTCCTAATTACGAAGAATATACAAGATGAGATCAGCTAAAAGACCCATCATCATCATCATCATTTGTGGCAGGTCAGGTTAAAAGCAAAAATGGCAGAGTTCATTCATAATTTTTGTGGCAGATTTTATGCATTTAGATTATGTTTGTGGCAGATTTTATGCATTTAAAATATGTTTGCGGCAGATTTCTGAGCTTCAATTGCATGTATGGCAGATTTTAAGTCCCAAGACATAATTTGTGGCATACTTTATGGCAGATTTTTGATGAAATAAGAAGAATGTTACCAACTGAATATCTCGATTGGCATTTTCTTCTGTTACTTGGTAGAAGTTTCCCCTAAATTGGCCAAATTTTCTCCCAAAAAGCAGATTTTTGCTCAAAATTTGAAGTTGTTTTCCAAATCTGAATATGGCAGGTCACTTGGGTTAGGTAAACTGACCCAAATTTGCTCTGGGAGGAACCCTGCCCCATTTGTCCAATACAATTTTTGATCAAGGTTCATATGTACCTTGTTTGGGTTAAAAACCTCTCCTGACTCCTTCCTCAATTGAATCTGCAGAAATATTTGTGAGCATGAAAATATATATCACTAGCTGAAGATCCCGGCTTTGCCCGTGA
>NW_019400241.1:0-767 GCF_000591075.1 Eurytemora carolleeae
TCAACCTTTCTCAACCCCTTTACTACCTTTCTACCCCTCTCAACCTTCCCTACCTTACCCTTCCCTTCTCACCCCTTTTCAACCCCATCCTTACCTTTCTACCCTACCAAACCTCCTTCCCGCTCAACCCTTTCTATTCCCTTCTAACCCCTTTTAGCATTTCTCTTTTTTCTCTTCCACTTTACCTTTTTTGTCTTCACCTCCTTCTTTCATATCTTTCCCTCTCATCCCTTTCCTTCCTCTTCCATTTCCTTTTCCATCTCCCTTTCTCAACCACCTTTCCTAGCCCTTTCCCATCCTTACCTCCCCTTCCCTATCCCATTGCTGCCCTTTCCTCTTCCTTTTCTCATTAAAATCATACTTTTAAGATAAAAACAAAACTTATTTACAAGAAAAATTGCAAGTTTAGATTTTTAAATTTCATGTTTGGAATTGGATGCACATATATTTGAAAGGCTTTTAATGATAAATTGTCAGAATTAGATTTGGAGTTCTTATTAGGACTTATAAAAACTGGTAAAAAAGCTGAAATGATTCTCTCCTGTTCATATTTTGGTTTTGAACACTTTTTCCAGATAATTTGTATGTTACTGTTCATGTTGCTATCCATGAAACTATTTACTATCTGGTTCAGGTTCCTGTTCATTCTCTGGTTCCCGATCCTGTTCCTGATCCTGTTCCTGTTCCTGTTCCTGTTCCTGTTCCTGTTCCTGTTCCTGTTCCTGTTCATTCTCTGGTTCCCGATCCTGTTTCTGTTCCTGTTCCTG
>NW_019400242.1:0-780 GCF_000591075.1 Eurytemora carolleeae
AATCGATTTTTTGTTAAAATTTATCTGTGTTACATTGTTTAAGTTGATTCAGTAAAATGATCTGCACGAAGCGCAAAAATATTGTTTATAATTTTGTTCTTTTGGTAATCATGGACAGGGAGAATGGAGATCAAGTTCCTATACGGCGATATGTATGTCCTCACGATTCTAGGGTGAGGGAAGGGGGTTATTACCCCCAATAAACCCCCCTATATACGCCTCTGGTCTCGTGCTTATTGGACTTTATTTAAGTTGTAACTTGATTCTTAAAGTCGTCTTCCTATTTAAGAGTTTTCTGTTTAGTACATGTAGTTCCATCCGTCAACAGTATAGACGTGACACGAGCAAAGAGAATAGGATATATATTAGAGTGGAATTTAGACAATCTCTCGGTATGAATTTGTCAGTCCCTTTCAGTCTGAAAGGGAGTTCAAAGTGTACAAATCATGTAAATGTTCACAAATTATATGCAGTAGCGTACATTAATACAGTATGTTCCCTAGTCTATCCATTTCAATTTCGATTTTTTAAAGCTGCTAATTATACTTTATAAAATAAATTAGGTGAAAAAAAACATCAATTAATTTATAGTTATAACGGAAAATCTTCGTTTGTAAAGTGAAAGGAAAAGAGTATGTAAAATGATCATTGGTCAATTATGAAACCAGCCTATTTCATAATTTGGGTTTCTTTCAATATTAATTTTAGATTTTCTTTAAAATGCCGGGGCCCAAAAGGTTATATAGCGCAAATATGTGAAGTACATCTGCAGTATGGAAA
>NW_019400243.1:0-762 GCF_000591075.1 Eurytemora carolleeae
GGTCTACGACATTAGGTTGCAAAGATAGAGGTATTTAAATATCAGAGTTTGTGGGGAAAATTCAATTCCTTTGCAAGGTAAACCTCATTAAACTAATCTAAATTCAACATGACAACAACAACAACAACACTGGACATCCAGATAATAAGTTTGCCAGGTAAACCTCGTTAAACTAATGTAAATTCAACATCACAACAACAACAACACTGGACATCTAGATAATAAATGTTAAACTAATGTAAATTCAACGTAAGATTGAAATCTTTAATGTTTCCAAGCATTACTCTTCTTATTGAAAAGGAATTTAGAAGAGCAAAATAGTTTTCAATTTTCTGATATTTTATCGGATAAATGTTCTTTTCTCATACTTGATGTCAGTAGAATCAAAAGTAGTGGATCTACGAGGTCACAAAGTTGTGCTAGTAATGTCGAGTGAATTTGATCTTGATTATGTATTTATCACTCCAAACTATACAGATAGTTCATGTGACATTACTGGTAGAACCTTGTGACCTCGTAGGTCCTCTAGTTCTGGATTCTGGTCACGTCATGCAGCCCTTAACCTTAACCTGTCCTAACCACTGCAGCGTCTGATCCAATCAGGGTCCAGTCACTTGCTTGCTGATGATTCAGAACCAATAGAAATTGCAACGACAGTAACATCAATCTATCTATCTTTATCATCATCCAATTAGAAATGAATCCTGAAATCAGTGCTAAACAGTAAACGGTAATGTATACTTTTACCGAAACAAACTCATA
>NW_019400244.1:0-774 GCF_000591075.1 Eurytemora carolleeae
TTCCTACCAGCTGTATCCGGTACATTTGTATAGTGACACATTAACTGTACAGTACTCTTGTGTACATTACTATCTTAGTGTACGCAAGTAGTTTAACCCTATCCCCTGCTGGGGTACTTGAAAACCAGGATATGCTGGGGGGGGGGTCAATTTGACCCCCCCCCCTCTAAATCCCATGTTTGATGTCCAAATATGTTTGTGTACATTACTATCTTAGTGTACGCAAGTAGTTTAATCAGTATGGAGCTAAACATCACTGGAGATGGGTTGAATATCCCAGAGAGACCCGTGTCGAGAGTCCAAAGTCCCGAGTCCAGTGTCCCGAGTCCAGTGTCCCGAGTCCAGATGACAGTAGTCCAAAGAGTCTACACCAAGTCCAGAGTCCAGAGGCGTGAGTCCAGTGTCGAGTGTCTAGAGGCGAGAGTCCAGAGTCCGATATCCAGAGATGAGATTGGAATCCATCCTCAATTAAACCAAGAGATAGTGCAGTAAAAGTACGTTTCTTATTAACTTATTTATACATTTATCTTTCAATCTTAGTAACTATATTCTCTGTAACATAAACTAAAAATAGATAGTTTTAGATTGAAACCATTGAAATACATATTTAATATTGTTTTTCATGCTTACAATTTGCTGTCTTATATTCTCTTTAAATAGGCTGTAAATGCCTTAAATAGATTTTACACCTGTACAGTCCTCTGGTTGAACTTCATATCTCTAGTTCCTGTACAGTTCTATGGTTCTACTTCATATCTCTAGTTCCTGTACAGT
>NW_019400245.1:0-761 GCF_000591075.1 Eurytemora carolleeae
CGTACATTTCTCTAACAGACCACCCGGGTAACCAACTCAATTAAAAACCAACTCAATTCCCAAACTAAACAAAAAACAAATTTTAAACCAAACATACCTAGAAACAAAACAAATCAAAAACTAAACCAAATCCAAATCCAAACTAAACTAAACCATAACCAGACTAAACCGAAACCAAACTAAATCCAAACCAAACTAACCCGAACCAAACTAAACCTATACGAAACTATATTAGACCTAACTAAATCCAAAAAAAAACATAACCAAACTTAACCGAACCCAAACTAAACTCAAACCAAACTAGCTCCCAAACCAAACTAAATCAAAACCAAACTAACCCCAAAACCAAACTAGCTCCCGAACCAAACTAAATCTAAACCAAACTAACCTAAAGACCAAAATAAACAATACCAAACTAAATTTAATTTACCTGACCAAACCAAACTCTAAATACAATCAACTGACTATTAAGGATATATTTGTCTAAATTTTGTTAAATGAATACAGATATTATAAAACTGTATTTTCCTCGCTTCTATGTTTGCTTTGGTTTTAACAGAAAATATTAACAACAAACCTTTAAATATTTGGAGAGGAAGAATATTGATTTTAATCCGTCTTATTCTCCGTGACTGTGTCCTCGGTCCAGTGTGCATTGTACAGTGTACAGGGTGGGCCTAGGGGCAGGAAACCCAAATCCTGAAACCCCTGAAAACCCCTTTAGGTGCCGGTTTGTCTGGTAAGTTTACAGGAAATGGGTT
>NW_019400246.1:0-761 GCF_000591075.1 Eurytemora carolleeae
CAAGATTAACCCTTAATAAGCAACCCTGTTGACTTTCTGTTTTTGATTGTTGGATATTGTTCATACTGCATAGGACTAGGAGGGAGTAAACTCATATGTTTATAATAGTTGGAGGCAATCTAGGAGGTGCTAATCTTACCTGATTTTAGTAGTCAGGGCGTTTCAGGAGGGAGAAAACTCATCTGTTTTTAATAGTTGGAGGCGATCTTGGAGGTATTACACTTATCTGCTTTTGGTAGATAGAGGCGATCTAGGAGGGAGTAAACTCATCTGTTTTTAATAGTTGGAGGCGATCTAGGAGGTATTACACTTATCTGCTTTTGGTAGATAGAGGCGATCTAGGAGGGAGTAAACTCATCTGTTTTTAATAGTTGGAGGCAATGTAGGAGGTATTAAACGTATCTGTATTTAGTAGATAGAGGCGATCTAGGAGGGAGTAAACTCATCTGTTTTTAATAGTTGGAGGCCATCTAGGAGGTATTAAACTTATCTGCTTTTGGTAGATAGAGGCGATCTAGGAGGGAGTAAACTCACCTGTTTTTAATAGTTGGAGGCGATGTAGGAGGCACTAAACTTACCTGATTTTAGTAGTTAGAGGCGATCTAGGAGGGAGTAAACTTATATGTTTTTAATAGTTGGAGGTTATCAAGAAGGGTTGATTAACCTGGTTACAGTGAAAGCTCACCTGTTTATAATAGTTGGAGGCGATCTTGGAGGGACTAAACTCACCTGTTTTTAACAGTTGTAGGTGATGTAGGAGG
>NW_019400247.1:0-761 GCF_000591075.1 Eurytemora carolleeae
CCCCCTTAGTTTTTCCCCTTTCCCCTGTTAACCCCACACACCCCTTTCTCCCTTTCAGTCCCCCTCCAGGATTATAGAGATATAGTCATATGAATTGTAATCAATGAGTTAGTAAGGATCAGGTGTTCAGCAAGATAAATATCAAAGATACCAGAGGCGCACCTGAGGTGTTTTATGAAGAAAATTTTTTTAAAAAGAAAGAGTTATAGAAACTGTAAAAATTTAAGCAACAGATTTTATAACGTTGATCAATTGGTGAATTAGATTTTCTAAATAATTAAATTGATTTAAATTATGATTTCATTCTTAACATGCACTATAGTCAACACCTGGTGTTTACCGTAGATAGGTAGATAGGTAGATAGACAGATATATAGATGGGTAGATAGGTAGATAGGTAGATAGGTTGATAGGTAGATAGGTAGATAGGTAGGTAGGTTGATAGATAGATAGGTAGGTAGGTTGATAGGCGGATAGGTAGATAGGTAGGTAGGTTGATAGGTAGATAGGTAGGTAGGTTGATAGGTACCAAAATTCAAACTAAGCAAAATCTGAAATTGTTTCATGTGACAATATTGAAAAATGTAAAAAATTAGTATACTTGTATTCTGGTAAATTAGTATACTAGTATACTGGTACTATTATACTGGTAAATTAGTTTACTAGAAAGAGCAAGGACAGATAATGAGAGAAAAAGAGCAAGGACAGATAATGAGAGAAAAAGAGCAAGAAGAGATAATGGAAAAGAGAGTGAGATCAAG
>NW_019400248.1:0-759 GCF_000591075.1 Eurytemora carolleeae
CTAAGACAAGGTTTTAAAACTTAAATGACACAACAAAATTTTGTTCCAAAAAAAAAAGTTCCTACTTATAACATTTCAAAACTGTACTCTGTAAAAGTTTTTTTTTTTTTGCAAAAACACAAGAAGCAAACTATAGCACAACAATATATTTCTTCTCTCCAGGTTAGAATTTGATATAGTGTAAGGAGAGCAGAGGAATTGAGTCTTTGACACGAACTCTGATTTTCTAATCCATGTATCTTTGTAACTCAAATTAGGAGATCGAACTTAGGTATTTCAAACATAAGTTTTGTTAGATCAAATAAACTAAGTTTGAAAGATTCACGGCATAAGATTGCAAAGATAAATGGAATAGAACCTTTTATATAAGTCTAAATACATGAAAAGTTTTGATAATAAAAAAAAATAATGATATATTCATGTATTAAAACTGAAGTTAAAGAATAGGGAAATGTCTCCGATCAGCTTTGCCTGGATTTTTGAATCTAAGAATTTTGAATCTAAGAATTGCGTTGTCCGTGGAATTTTAAAACACTATTTCCCCCAGTATGTTTGAAATACGTTGTACATTATGTTTCATGCTTTGCCAACAATCTTCAGTAGTATATCTTCGATCCACTACTATATATATATGTAAGATGATTTTTGAAAAAAATGTCCATGAGCAACGAGCTTTACTGAATATAGAGTTTGTTCCTAGCAAATCCCATGCCCCACCTTATCTCTACACACAACGCTTACAAGGCATCCAGCTTACTT
>NW_019400249.1:0-760 GCF_000591075.1 Eurytemora carolleeae
ATGTTCTTAAAATAAGTCTAGAACATGTTCTATTGTTTATTAAGATTGGTTATTGTTGGACACTGTGCTTCATGTTCAATCTATATATATATAAATAACATTCAAAAGTCTGATATATGTATAGCACAGTTTGTTTATAAGTTCATTTTAACTAAATTGTGTGTTTCAACCTAGAAAGTTTTAAAAATCAGGCATATACATATTAGCGATATCTGTAAAAATGAACTTATAAACAAACTATAGACTATTCATATATCAGACTTTTAAATGTTGCTCAGTCGTTTAGCATTTTCTCTCCAATGGAACTAAACAACTTTGTATTTGTGGTATTTTAAAATTTTACGTAAATCAAAAAAAATTAGAGACCACTTTTTTTATGAGGGCCCACACAAAATGTGGGCCCTTCGTTTCACCCGTTTTGATGTTTATTGAATACAAACAAACAGACACCCAGACAAGCAAAGTATATAAATATTAAATATAGATTGGTAAAATGTGTAATTTAAAGTACTATATGGTAGGCACTAGCCACCCTCCCAAAAATATATAAACAAACGGTTTTCATCCGACTAATCCGCTCTTTCATCTCAAACTAAGTAATTTAAAAAATACGAAAAATATTCTGTATCATCTTACACTCATTCATTCCATTCTTCTTCATCTAAATATAGTATTTTTAAATAAATTCTGCCTCTTAACCGACCGAGCCTTAATTGACTTGAATAATAGGTTTTTGGTGTAAACTCAATATTGATGATCA
>NW_019400250.1:0-758 GCF_000591075.1 Eurytemora carolleeae
AATTGAAACCCGAGCATGAAAAACTAAATGGAAGGAACGTGTTCACGAATCATCTTTTGACATTTTAGCATTTTTTAAACACAAAGCCATTCGATTTATTTGTTTAGAATTCTCCTCAGTTCTATTTTTTATCTTATATCCTTGGTTCTCTTTCATTTATATTCTTCTTTATCATATAATATCTTTGGTTCTCATTTATATTGACCACCCTTTATATTCTGTTTTATCTTATCCTTGGTTCTCATTTATAATGACCATCCTTTATATTCTTCTTTATTATATATTATCCTTGGCTCTCATTTATAATGACCACCCATTATATTCTTATTTATTATATATTATCCTTGGTTCTCAATTATATTGACTATCCTTTATATTCTTCTTTATCATATAATATCTTTGGTTCTCATTTATATTGACCATCCTTTAAATTCTTCTTTATTATATATTATCCTTGGTTCTCATTTATATCGACTATCCTTTATATTCTTCTTTATGATATAATATCTTTGGTTCTCATTTATAATAACCATCCTTTATATTCTTCTTTATTATATATTATCCTTGGTTCTTATTTATATTGACCATATTCATCTTTATTATATATTATCCTTGGCTCTCATTTATATTGACCTATAGAGGACGTGAGTCAGACTCTAATGAAAACGCATAAATAACTTCCAGTGTATATATTTCTTATAACTTACTACTAGAGGGTTCAGAATAATAGTTTATATCGAGATCACACGTGTAGATGT
>NW_019400251.1:0-757 GCF_000591075.1 Eurytemora carolleeae
ATATCCCAGCTTTCTCTGTTTTCTCATTGGTTGAATACAAAATTCCTTGACTCCTAAACTGGATATCTGATAAAGATCAAATTCCTTGTTTCCTAAACTGGATATCTGATAAAGATCAAATTAATCTCTAGATTGATCTCTTTGTCCATGCACAATACTTCCAAGCTCTGAGCTGGGAACTTAGAATGGAAAACCTTTAATCCCAACTTCTTAATCCGAATATCCACTGTTGAAACTTTTAATTTTAGTCCTTGATCCACTCTTTTTCTCTGTCTTTGAATATCCGTACTGTTTTCTCCAATGAGAAATCCGCAATTTCTAACAAATAAAGAATATAATGTTGGCCATTTTGTAAATGAATCGGTGAAGAAAAACATTTAATAATACATTTGAGAATCTTTTTTAACCAATTTTAACAAATGTATTTATAAATAAATAAAGGGCTGAGAAATTAAGTGAAGACCCTTCCAGTCAAGAAAACGAACAAATCTGGCAATCCTAGAATCAAATTTGTTGATCTAAATATTTAATCTTGAGACTAACATAAACTCGAGATTATGTTAGTCTAGAGATTAGCAAAAAGAGAGGATTAAGCATTAGTCTCGACATTCACCATTCTAAAATTTTTAGCTCTGGCAATATATTTTCCAAGTTCCCCTGCAGTAAACAGATATATATCATGCTTCCGAATATGTTATTCCTAACTCAATTTATATTTTGATATCTACCAGATACGTAGTAAATTAGATTGATACAA
>NW_019400252.1:0-756 GCF_000591075.1 Eurytemora carolleeae
ATTAGTTTATTCATGATCACACTGAGATTTATAGTTGTAAACCGATATCAGGATATCCGGATATCAGGATATATATTGATATCAGGATAAAAAGTTGATAAAAGGATACCAATTTATCAGGATATCAGGATGGCTGGACATAGGTTGATAAAAGGATATCCAGATACCAAGATATCAGGATATCAAAGCTGGATAATAAGAAGAAGTGGTGTCCCAGGATAAACAATTCTCAGACCAGCTCCAGGACCTAAACAAAGAACAAAAAATGCATTTTTCCACAGAAAACAAGAAAGATAAGATATGAAGAAAAAGCAAGATTAAGAAAAGATATTTTATGAGAATAAAAATATGTATGGCCTTATGTCGCATACCCCAATGGCTCAATGGCTGAATAGCATAATGCTCTGATGGTTAATGATTCAATGGTTCAATGGTCCAATGACTCAATGACTCGATGAATTAATGAATAAATCAATAAATAAATCAAAGGATGTTTTAGTAAATGAAAAAATGAATGACTAAATTGAAGAAATGAAGGAAAAAAGGACAAAAAGCCAAAAGGACGTAAGAACAAAGGGACAAAAGAATGAAAGGATGAATAAATGAAAGAATGAATGAATAAATGAAAAGATTAATTAATAAATACATGAATAAATGAATGAATAAATGGATGAATGAATAAATGAATGACTAACCTTAATTGTACCCTGACTATTGGCCGCGACTATAACATTACTATTCTGTTTCCAGCAAACA
>NW_019400253.1:0-756 GCF_000591075.1 Eurytemora carolleeae
ACCTATTTTCCCCCGTGGATTTTGATAAATCAAAACTTATGAAAATAAATCCATGTTTATGATAAATCAAAACTTATGAAAATAAATTCATGTTGTAACATACATATTTCCTACTTTCTAAATATCCCAGAGTGATTATATTGTGATAGGAAGGGTTGTGTGGTTAGTTTAGGGGTTCAGGGACACATTTCTCCACCATAGATCTGTCATACAGTGGTTTCGGTCTCTCCTCATCAAACATTCAAGACGGAGATTAGATCTGAGTGTTCCGTCCTGACTCAGGGTGTACTAGAACACTAGACCTGAAAAGTCTAAATCATTTTAAAACCGTTTTCCTGATAGATAGTTGGTTGGAGCAGGGTTAACATATTGTATCTGGGTTGTAAATGAGATCTAAGGACTAGAGACTCATATATTTTGTTCTATCTGATTGTTTGAAGATGATGAGGCAAACCCTGAGCTAGCTCCCAGTAGTACCAGGAGCAGGGACGGTTGGAGAACAGTTGAAATATAGTACACGGAGTTAGGACTAGGATGATGATGCGAGATTAGACGGTTTTAACTATATGTAAATATTAAAATTAAGCGTGATTTAGATCGGGGGTGCTCTCGGCTTGGGATGAAAATGAGAAAGAAGGATCTGTTCTCAGGGTAGGGTAGGAGAGGGGGGAGAGGGGGAGGTGAGACTAAAAAACCGAACCTAACTCTTCAAAGCATTGTCCCTGCCTGCTCATTTATTAAGGACATTTGCATGAG
>NW_019400254.1:0-754 GCF_000591075.1 Eurytemora carolleeae
GGGATTGAACCAATAGGAGTGAAGGCATGTGTAGCAAATCAGCTGGCTCTCCAACTTCAAGCGGGATGCAGGTAAAGTACCACTGAGGGCAAAATTTTTTTGAACGAACGAAATTTACTAGAACCACGAAGTGTATCGTTAACAATGGTGTTGTTTCGAAAAAATAGAACCATGAACGAATGATTAAGATCGTTCAGAGAAATGAAAAAACGATAGATTTTGAAATCGTTTGAACGAACTTTTAAAAACTGATTGCTTTTTACTGAACGATAATTTTTCGAACAATGTTTTGATAAAACGATTATTTTTTACTCAATAATCGTTCAATGAGAAAATGAACAAAACCAATGAAAAATTACCAATATTTTTGAGAAGAAACAAAATAAATTTTTTTTAAACGATTGAAAAAAAAACCGAAAATTGGGCCTTTCACGAACGATGAACATACGAAATGAAAAAAATACCTAAGAGTCTTCATAAGCACATGCATTTTTATCATATAAGCAGAATGTTTCTGGTTCAAAAAAAGATGTATGTAATTTTCAATTTGTACAGAGAAAAGGGATGAATGAGACTAAAGAAAAGTAGCAAAACTTTTAAATTCTTAAACAGGGGTTGTTTATTTTGAATTGTTACGTTTTAGAACAGCTATTAAGTTGAAAACAAGAATTGTGAATTGTGAGAGCAAATTTGTGGCAAAAATTTAATTTGATTCTGGTAATATAAGTTGGTGATCTGTTCTAATATTCCACAT
>NW_019400255.1:0-764 GCF_000591075.1 Eurytemora carolleeae
ACTCCACAAATATATGGAATATGATTTAATATAAATAGATATTAACAGATATATTTGTACCAATAAAATACGTAATGTTTAACCACCCACTTATTCAAGACCTTGAGAGATAGATATTACACAAGAAGAGAGGTTTGGGTGAATTATGAACTGGTACTGGGAATGAAAGTGAAGTCTTGCATTAACCCTCAAAGATGGGGGGGCAATAATTGATCTTGATTTCCCTAGGATTTATGTCTGGGATTGTAACGATATCAAGGGATTAAATGTTACATTGTTTACTGTAAAATTTTTATTACGTTTTTGTGGTCGTTTTTTTAACCGATTCTCAAAATATTACTTCCAAAATGGACAATCTATGAGGATTTCCAAGATTGATTTTGTGCTATGTTGAACAATTCTGCACTGTAAAAACGTCTGATATAGGTCTCAAATCGATCTTAAATACCAGAAAATTGTGACTATCGATCACATTAAACATAATTTTTTAGCCTTTTTCCTAAATACTTTATTGTCGGCATATATATACATTTTTAATAAAAAGTATGCTACAACAAATCATTAAATTAAAAGATTGTTGCCTCATATAGACCAAAACACGTCTCCAGGCGGGTTTAGAGTGTCTACAGGATCTGTACTTTGACCCAAACTTGAAAATAGTGTAATCCAAAAGTTTGCTTTTTTCTATACCAAATCATATGCTCAATGCAAAATTAGCCTACGATGATTGTCAAAAAACTGTGAAAGACTATTGTCTTCGTTCT
>NW_019400256.1:0-759 GCF_000591075.1 Eurytemora carolleeae
AAAGAACAAGAAATCTATTTTTAAAGGAAATTTTTAAACCTGTTCTAAGGATGTGTTCTCTATAGACCCCATTTCAAGTATTCCAGCATTGTTTATCAATATGTCCAGTTTCTGTACAGTGTACACTATCATGATAATAATGTCGTCTTTAAATCCTCATTTTCTATCTCAGTGGATAACGAGATGCTATATCGTTTGCACTAAATGTCCGATTGAATTAACGTACTAACATTATCGAACATTTTTTGTTGATTCCTACTACAATATGTTCAATGGAACTAATTAATTAAATGAACCGAATTCCGCTAGAATTTTTTAAAAATACTTCTCCACGTGCTCAAAAAACTTTCACGTGGTTGTTAGTTTGATTGAACAACTAGTTGTTCAGTAGCACTAAACGTTAGTCTGAATGAATGTTAGTGCGAATGTACATTTGTTGACTTTAAAAGTCACTATAATAAAATAAAAGAGATCTAAATGGATATTTCTAACATTTATTTAATAAAACGAAAGTTTTGAAATATTTGCATTTAAGGCGGAGTTAAACTTGGTTGATTTAGAAATTAACAAATGAATTAATGATGGATATTAGATGGCGCTTCATGGAAGGTTTGTAGAGCTTCAAGTTGGTGGAGCAGAACTGGGAACTGGGACAACAGGGCTTATCAAGGCAATGCAACTTGAGATAGCGGAAACTTCGGTCAGAGCCGTGCACAAGTTTCCTAAGTAAGCTTCTCAAGAAGTTAATAGGGAGATCAG
>NW_019400257.1:0-754 GCF_000591075.1 Eurytemora carolleeae
TAAATTCTTAAATACTTCCTAAGCTATGAGATTTAAGCTTTAAGCTTTAAATAATCAAGATTTTTTCAACTTTTATTGAATTAAAAAATGCATATCTTTCTATTAACTTTCTCTTTTAGATGTAATTAACTTTCAACAAAATTAGCATATATCAAATTATGCTCTTATAAGAGCACTATAAAATTCACTTTTTAGATGATGTAATAATAAAGTTTCAATAACTTTTTAAAAAAAGGTTTGGGCTGAAACCTTTTCGTTTGTCAATTAAAACAAACAAAATTGTCATTTTCAATCCAACAAAATAAAAAAAATTGTTAAAATTTTCTTCAAAGATTTCGTTAGCAGCTGCTGGCTACCCTTCCCGTTGATGGCTATTTCTTTGACACATGATTCTATGATGATGCTATAGAAACGGACAACCTTCACCAATTTAAAGGGACTGTAAGCAAAATATTAACTGACCCTACTAGTTCTGATTAACAACAGTACCTTAGAAACCCTTATCTTGTCAATAATGTTAAAGGTAATTTTTCAAAACTTGAAATAGTGTTTATCTGATAATTCCTGTATATTTTCCTGCAGCAGAAATTTCTCAAGTCACTTTTGTAAAATAACCACAGTTGAAAATAATCTAATTTTCAAAGTTATAAACATTTAATTCTAATTCATGCTTGATCAGACAAAGCTTTAAATTTGGTACCATTGTGAATAGGACATTATCATCTTTACTTGAAGGAACACTTGAAATTACGCG
>NW_019400258.1:0-756 GCF_000591075.1 Eurytemora carolleeae
ATCTCTAATTTATCAGTAATATCTATAATCTCTAATTTATCAGATATCAGTAAAATAACGATCTCTAATTTATAAGTAATATCTATAATCTCTTATTTATCAGTTATCAGTAAAATTACGATCTCTAATTTATCAGTAATAACTATAATCTCTAATTTATCAATTATCAGTAAAATTATTATCGCTAATTTATCAGTAATATCTATAATCTCTAATTTATCTAATTTATTATTTAGGAAGTATTTGTCAGTCCTGGACCAATATCCAGTGTTCCTGTAGAGGTAGAGTTGCACATTTCTTTAAAGTTTTTAGTAAGAAACAGTGTATATTTAACCCATTAGTGACGAGACAAATAATTCTTTCTGATCTTGCTAAAATTCACAGGGTTAACTCATTATATCGTCTATAGAGTAGATCTAAAGTTTCAATTTAATTTTAATGAAGGGTAGTGGAGATACAAAACCATGACAAAAATGACTGTGCCTTGTATCTCTACTACCATTCATTGAAAAAAATTAGAAACTAAGGGGGGTGGGGTGTAAATACTATACAGGGGGTGTGTATGTCTTTGGCTCTTAGCCTATACATTTGCTCAAAAATTTGGTTCTTAACTGTATTCTCTGCACTACCTTTAAACTCTACCTTTAAATTACTCACTTTCAAGCTAAGCAGAGTGCTTATCTATAATCTCTAATTTATTAGATATCAGTAAAATTACAATCTCTAATTTATCAGTAATAACTATAATCTCTAATT
>NW_019400259.1:0-752 GCF_000591075.1 Eurytemora carolleeae
CTAAAAGAACTGATCATTTTATTTAAGTTTTAAAATATCAAAGGTCTTAACCATCATGCAAGTTGCAAAGATATATGGAATATAAACTTAGAATTCGATGCAAGTTTAGCTCCTTTTATGTTTTACAAATTTCATAGGTAAAAATATATATAAATGTATCATATATAAATAAATTTATGCATATATCTATATGTAAATCTTCTATCTAGAATCTGTCTGTTTATATGTGAATCTGTCTATTATAGAACAAGTATGTCTATTTAGAACCTGTCTGTCCATATTTAAATCTGTTTATCTAAAGCCTGTCTGTCTATCTGTGAATCTGTCTATTATAGAACCTCTATGTCTATTTAGAGCATGTCTGTCTATCTGTAAATCTGTATATATAGAACCTGTCTGTCTATCTGTAAATCTGTCTATATACTATATAGAACCGTCTAGGATATATTGTGTTTTTATATGACATATACGTCTATCTGTCTTTGTCCAATGTCTATTTCTTTCTGATCAATCTAGATCCTGTTGGTCTAACAATCTATTAAATACTGCCTATGTCTACTGTCTATCTACATTCTACATATCTAACTATCTAACTATCTTTCTATATGTTAATGCATACCAGTGCTTCTAGAAACAAATAGATATATTTGTTAAATCAATCGCTTGAAATAAAAAGTTGGATAGTGATGTCTAAAACATCAGAATGTTGGGCGTTGTCAGATAATTAGATAGATTGACTAGTGGAGACGGAG
>NW_019400260.1:0-751 GCF_000591075.1 Eurytemora carolleeae
ATACAAATAGTTAAGTTAATAATATTATTAATACAGATAACGAATTAGCATTACACATCATTTTAGGATATACTTCACATCACCGGAGAGGGGATTGTCGAAGTACATCGGTTATTGCAGAATCACCGATACTTTGACAATTTCTGATCCTCGACATAGATGAGGATTCTTTCCATCTGGATTGACTCTGTTCTAGCAGTCTTCCGGTTCTTCAGTAAAGCCCAATTTAGAGTAGTACGGGTAAGCAGAGCTCCCGAACCACATAGACAACTCTTCCGAAATCAGTAGGTTATTCTCCCCGGTTCTCAGGTTAGCAGGTAGGATCCTCTTAAAAGGACAGACCTTAGCTCGATCATCCAGTAACTGTTCCAAGGTCACAGGCTCTTCCGCCTCGATCTCCAAGATCCAAGCTGGTCTTGGTACAGCTAACTTCTCCAGCCACTTCTTCTTCGGGATAAAACTAACCTCGGGTAGATGCAGTTTGTTTATCATCGTAGGGGCATTGCAGTCGAAAACCTTGAGTTCGAACGCCGACTCTCGCCAGTCCGAGTTACCCCCCACGGTACAGATCGAAGAAATAAACAGCATCAAAGTGATCATTGTCCGCAGTATTCTCTGACTCCAGGATGACTGAAACCTCCGTGGTTTGCTGTATAACTGACTAACTGTGCCAGTTGTGTGATTTGAATTTCCCGCGTCTTGAGCTGCGCTAGAGTTAGCAGCTGTATTGCTGTACCGGCCGTTCTCAGCA
>NW_019400261.1:0-753 GCF_000591075.1 Eurytemora carolleeae
CTAGCTCCGTGAACACTAGATTTAGATTTAGTTTCGTGAATATACTCTAGTCCTGTTCTACCTAGCTCCGTGAACAATAGATTTAGTTTCGTGCATATACTCTAATCCTGCTCTAGCTAGCTCGAAAAATATTGCAATATAATGAGTGTGGGTACACAACGGACCGAAGAAGTAATTTAACAGCACACAACCTGAGGAAGCATTTGGGGCCAGAGAGTTATCCCTATGTTTGCATCGCGTGTGACCTGAGATGCCCTTCTCTTCAGGATATAAATCGACATCAGCTGGCAGCCCATCCAGGTAAGAAAATACCAAAAGGTTGAAGTCCAATCATAGCACTGAATGACTTTCACTTAATTTGAGTCTAAAAGTCGACTTTCTTTTTCAGAGTTTTCCGTTTATCACTGTATCCCTGGTAAAGGTATTCCCTGGATTCCCATCTTTTGTTTGATATGCATAAAGCCATAGTTTAACATTTTAATTTTTTGAGGTCATTTAGGTCATTAGAGGTCGTTAGAGGTCATTAGAAGATTAAACACTGGATTTGTTGCTGCTGCTGTATTCCTTGGGTTCCTTAGCTTTCATTTGATACCAAAAAGGTTGAGGTCCGATCATAGCACTGAATGACTTTCACTTAATTTGAGTCTATAAGTCGACTTCCTATTTAAGAGATTTCCGTTTATCACTGTATCCTTGGTAAAGGAAGATAAAGGCATGACATTTTTTCTATTTCCCATTTTTTAGCACCAGACG
>NW_019400262.1:0-751 GCF_000591075.1 Eurytemora carolleeae
TGCTACATTGTAGTATAGAAAATATAGAGTAATGCTGCATTGTAGTATAGATAATGCAGAGGAAATGCTACATTGCTGTATAGAAAATACAGCGTAATGCTGCATTGTAGCATAGATAATGCAGAGGAAATGCTACATTGCCGTATAGAAAATACAGAGTAATGCTGCATTGTAGTATAGATAACGCAGAGGAAATGCTACATTGCTGTATAGAAAATATAGAGTAATGCTGCATTGTAGCATAGATAATGCAGAGGAAATGCTACATTGCTGTATAGAAAATACAGAGTAATGCTGCATTGTAGTATAGAAAATATAGAGTAAATGCTACATTGTAGTATAGAAAATATAGAGTAATGCTGCATTGTAGTATAGATAATGCAGAGGAAATGCTACATTGCTGTATAGAAAATACAGAGTAATGCTGCATTGTAGTATAGAAAATATAGAGGAAATGCTACATTGTAGTATAGAAAATACAGAGTAATGCTGCATTGCTGTTTAGAAAATATAGAGTAATGCTGCATTGTAGTATAGAAAATGCAGAGGAAATGCTACATTGCTGTATAGAAAATATAGAGTAATGCTGCATTGTAGTATAGAAAATATAGAGTGATGCTGCACTGTAGTATAGATAATGCAGAGGAAATGCTACATTGCTGTATAGAAAATATAGAGTAATGCTGCATTGAAGTATAGAAAATGCAGAGGAAATGCTTCTTTGCTGTATAGAAAATACAGAGTAATGCTG
>NW_019400263.1:0-751 GCF_000591075.1 Eurytemora carolleeae
AAAAAGTAACAAAATATTAACAAAATATAAACAAATTGCAAAAACTATTTATAACCCTACTGGTTGAAGGGAGGAGAGGTGTAAAGTATTTGAGCCAAAAACTTTTCTTTTTCGAGAGGGTTCGAGACTTTTTTGATGAGATTTTTAACCAGAGCGTATCGAGGGTTAAAAATCTCACTTAAAAAGTCGAAAGCCTTCAAATAAGTAAATACACCAAAATGGCACGTCAATTATATAACATCTAATATAAAGTTTAAACTTTTAAAAATTACGTAAAAAAAATCCCAAATATTAAAGCTGGAAGATGATCTTTCAAAAGAATGCGGGAACTTCATAGCAAAAAATTCGCAAATATTGAAAGGTGTACTCAGCTGGGGTGATATTTTACTTTTAAACCCATAAGAAAAAAAAAATTTATCCCCGCTCAGCTGGGAATATATGGGTTTCAAGATATGTTCACCATAGATTAAAAAGAGGCCACCCAGGGCATAAAAAAATGTATGCAAGATTTAACCAAATTTTAGGAAAATGTTATCAAATGCAAACAAATGTAAACTAAATTTAAACAGAGGGTGGAAAAATGAAACCAAATGAAAAAACTAAAGGAAATCTGCAAACGGTTCAAAAAATAAAACAAAATAATTAAAATTAAATAAAATGGAAACAAAAAGTAACAAACTATTAACAAAATATAAAAAAATTGGAAAAAATAAAAATCAAATGAAAAAAACAAAGGATATAATCAATTCAT
>NW_019400264.1:0-750 GCF_000591075.1 Eurytemora carolleeae
AAATCCGGGAAAGTTCTCTGGAAATTTCCGTGTTTTAAATGTGTGTGCGTAGTTGTACTACAGTATTGATTTTTACCTAATTACCATTGGCTACCACAAGGGTCATTATACTTCTCATAAACAACCTTTTCAAATAATCTTAAACAATATTTCTTTCCGCTTTTTGTTCTGTGTTTGTTATATTACATTATTATTACATGACATAATTATTTTTTCCTCATATAAAAAAACAAACATTTAAACCTATCATTTCACAAGACAGGATAGAAATAAAAATTCCCGAAAATTTATTTCAGAAACCACTGAAATTTTCTTAAATTTGAAGAAAAATATAATCTTTTACAGAGAAAATTGGCAACAAAAATTAGATTTTATGCAAAGTTTCACCCCTTTTTCTTCTTTCTTTTATTTTTCGTTTCCTTGGTTTCCTTTTTTCCTTTTCTTCTTCTATTGTCTCAGATAGTGTGCCCCCCCCGTGCCTCCTCCTTAGGGGATACAAGGGGGGTGGGCACGTACCACTGTGACCCCCCTTAGCTACGGGCCCTGCGCAATTTCAAGTGACTTTTCTTTTATAAAAATGGCATGTCTGTCCTAAGGTATAATGTCACCCCAATCTAAAAGTCATAATTGGCAGAATACATGTCCATAGCTGAACACTTTTGAATGGGATATCCTTAATCCCGATCGCTTAATCTGAGTATCCAATGAACACGTTCACTTTTGTTTTTCTTCTTAGTCCTCTCTTTTGCA
>NW_019400265.1:0-774 GCF_000591075.1 Eurytemora carolleeae
ATATATTTCTTATAACTTATTACTAGAGGGTTCAGAACTAGAGTCAATATCGAAATCACAGGTGTAGATGTTTTATCAGTACTATGCCCCGTATTCGTTCTATCTCATTCTGTTGAATCTTGTGGAACTAGTTTAACGCGGCCAGGCATCGTCTTCCACAATGCAGAATTCACATCTATTAATCAACACGCAGAATTTACATCTATAAATCAACACGCAGAATGTACATCTATTAATCAACATGCAGAATTTACATCTATTAATCAACATGCAGAATTTACATCTATTAATCAACACGCAGAATTTACATCTATTAATCAACACGCAGAATTTACATCTATTAATCAACAGGCAGCATTTACATCTATTAATCAACAGGCAGAATTTACATCTATTAATCAACATGCAGAATTTACATCTATTAATCAACATGCAGAAGTTACATCTATTAATCAACAGGCAGAAATTACACCTTTTAATCAACATGCAGAATTTACATCTATTAATCAATATGCAGAATTTACATCTATTAATCAATGTACAGAATTTACATCTATTTATCAACACGCAGAATTTACATCTATTAATCAATATACAGAATTTACATCTATTAATCAACATGCAGAATTTACATCTATTAATCAATATGCAGAATTTACTTCTATTAATCAACACGCAGAATTTACATCTGTTAATCAACACGCAGAATTTACATCTTTTAATCAACACGTAGAATTTACATCTATTAATCAACACGCAGAATTTACATCTATT
>NW_019400266.1:0-758 GCF_000591075.1 Eurytemora carolleeae
TCTTTGGAAAGCCTTTAACAAAAGAAAGCCGATTTCACAACTTTTGCGATGAAATTCTGCAAATATTTTTGCATATTTAAATTTGCCGAGGCAATAGCTTTTAAAAACTTAATTCAGGATTAAAATATTAAAAAAATCCACTACACTGCAAAATTTCTGTATTTTATGTTCATTGGAATGTTAAAAATCAAAATTTGAGCCTGAAAGCCATCTACATTTTTAGAGAAAGGTGTCTTCAAAGTTCACCTACAGATGGCAGCAAGGGGAGAAAGGAATATAGAAAGTAATTAATTTGCTATAGATGTCTCCTTGCACTTTATCTCAGAGGGACAAAATTTAGTTGTCTGCTACAAGCAATTTAGGAAGGAGGTTTCTACCTGCCTGCATATCTATATATATATTATCTTTGGTTCAAACACAAATAGAAAAAAAGCGGGTTTCCAACCCCTCCCTTCCTGAAACTTTTAATAAAGGTTTGAATTCCCAGGAGTAAGGTGCACGGCAAACTTGAGTGGTGGATTGCAAAATCTGAGAAAATGGGATATATGAACCTAGTAGAGAATATATACAAAGCAGGAGTAGAGTCAGGTTAGTTACCATGGATCGGAGAAGATCGGATATATAAACCTGGTTGAGGAGTAGAGTCAGGTTGGTTTCCATGGATCGGAGAAGATCGGATATATAAACCTAGTTGAGGAATAGAGTCAGGTTAGTTACCATGGATCGGAGAAGATCGGATGTATAAACCTAGTTGAGGA
>NW_019400267.1:0-768 GCF_000591075.1 Eurytemora carolleeae
ATTTATATATATGATATGTATATATATATATTCAGTTATACGAGTATATAGCTGTATGGCTGGTAAACTATGAGCAGCCTAGAACCCAATCTGAATATGAGGAAAGTTATACCTTCAAGATGTTCTTCTTTCAATGTATCAACTTCTACTCATCTCTTATATACATAGCTTTCTTCAAGGTAGATACAATGTTAGAAATAAAGAACATTATGTTCATGATATTGAATCATGAGTATTTTGTCTGAATTTGGGATATCTCACAATGAGTCTTGCCACAAACTAAGTTTGAGACAGAAAATAGAAAAATGTTCATTATGGGAAGTTAATGAGCCCTGTTGAAGCGAAATATTCAGATACCTTATTGAGCCTATATTATAGATGCTTGCACATTAAAACTTTATTAGCGTGCAGATTTGTTGCATTTTCTGAAAGAATGAGCAGTACAAATAAGTCTAGCATTCGTTTACTTTATAATTTGTTTTAAAACGAACAGTTTTATGTAAAAATCTGAATACAATTGCAGATGATTGTAATGTGCTAGTGGACAATTTATCCAAAAAATTTAGTCAAACAAAATCCAACGTTTTCAAAGTTACCAGATGATCAGAATTGGAAAATACTTCTCATTTATGAACTGCTAGATCTATGATCAAACAATTTTTCTGTTAACGATTTTAACTATCACTAGCCTTAGAGGGCGCTTCGCGCATATCTTCTAAATTAATTGTGAACATGTTCTCTTTGTGTACATCGTAAAACAAAACAAAA
>NW_019400268.1:0-750 GCF_000591075.1 Eurytemora carolleeae
TTTCTGAAATATCATAGATAAATAAGTTTCTGTATATTTTTCTGAAATATCATGAATAAATAAGTTTCTGTATACTTTTTTGAAATAAGCGTGTATAAATATTACCTGCAGTATCCAGGAACCCTGAACTGCGAACGTGTATCCAGCGTGTATAAATATTACCTGCAGTATCCAGGAACCCTGAGCTGCGAACGTGTATCCAGCGTGTATAAATAAGATAAATAAGTTTCCGTATATTTTTCTGAAATATCATGAATGCATAAGTTTCTGTATACTTTTCTGAAATATCAGAGAAGAATAAGTTTATTTATACTTTTCTTAAATTTAAATATCATAGATGAATAAGTTTCTGTATACTTTTCTGAAATATCATATATGAATAAGTTTCTGTATACTTTTCTGAAATATCAGAGATGGATAAGTTTCTGTATACTTTTCTGAAATATCAGAGAAGAATAAGCTTCTGTATACTTTCTGAAATATCATAGATGAATAAATTTCTATATACTTTTCTGAAATATCATAGATTGATAAGTTTCTGTATAATTTTCTGAATAATCATAGATGAATAAGTTTCTGTGTACTTTTCTGAAATATCATAGATGAATAAGTTTCTGTATATTTTTCTGAAGTACTTTTCTGAAAGTTCATAGAGGAATAAGTTTCTGTATACTTTTCTGAAATTTCATAGAGGAATAGGTTTCTGTGTACTTTTCTGAAATTTCATAGATGAATAAGTTTCTGTTTATA
>NW_019400269.1:0-750 GCF_000591075.1 Eurytemora carolleeae
AATAAGACAGAGAGGAATATCCGCCTTAAACAGCTGGCATATCAGGTTAATAAGACAGAGAGGAATATCCTCCATAAACAGCTGGCATATCAGGTTAATAAGACAGAGAGAAATATCCGCCTTAAACAGCTGGCATATCAGGTTAATAAGACAGCGGAATATCCGCCTAAAACAGCTTGCTAATCAGGTAAATAAGACAGGGGAATATCCGCCTGAAACAGCTTTCTAATCAGGTAAATAAGACCGAGAGGAATATCCGCCTTAAACAGCTGGCTTATCAGGTTAATAAGACAGAGAGGAATATCCGCCTTAAAGAGCTGGCTTATCAGGTTAATAATAAGACAGAGAGAAATATCCGCCTTAAACAGCTAGCATATCAGGTTAATAATACAGAGAGGAATATCCGCCTTAAACAGCTAGCTAATCAGGTTAATAAGACCGAGAGGAATATTCGCCTTAAACAGCTGGCTTATCAGGTTAAAAAGACAGATAGGAATATTCGGCTTAAACAGCTGGCTTATCAGGTTAATAATACAGAGAGGAATATTCGCCTTAAACAGCTGGCTTATCAGGTTAATAAAAAGACAGAGAGAAATATCCGCCTTAAACAGCTAGCATATCAGGTTAATAATACAGAGAGGAATATCCGTCTTAAACAGCTAGCTAATCAGGTTAATAAGACAGAGATGAATATTTGCCTTAAACAGCTGGCTTATCAGGTTAAAAAGACAGATAGGAATATTCGGCTTA
>NW_019400270.1:0-749 GCF_000591075.1 Eurytemora carolleeae
ACGTTAAGTCATAGTAGAACTCGTAGAACTATGCATAAGTATAGTATCCTTGTGTGTAATTTACAGTAGAACTGTGTATAAGTTACAGTAGAACTTTGCATAAGTTACAGTAGAACGTTGCATACGTTACAGTAGGACGTTGCATAAGTTACAGTATAACTGTTTAATTTACAATAGGACTATGTATAAGTTACAGAAGAACTATGAATAAGTTTAAGTATATAGAAAATGCCTAAACTCTTCCTTTGTCTTTACCAGCATAAATGCGCTGTCACAAACTCTGTCCTCTTATCTATCCAGATATATTTATGATCTGGATAGTATTGTTAGAACTGCTATATTTCGGGTTACAAAGATACAAATGAGATACGTTTATTTACTACAAGAACTTTGTGTAAATTACAGTAGAACTATGAATGAGTTACAGGAGAACTATGAATAAAGTACAGTAGAACTATGCATACGTTACAGTAGAACTATGAATAAATTACAGTAGAACTATGAATAAATACAGTAGAACTATGAAAAAATTACAGTAGAACTATGAATAAATTACAGTAGAACTATGAATAAGTTACAGTAGAACTATGAATAAATTACAGTAGAACTATGAATAAATTACAGTAAAACTATGCATACGTTACAGTAGAACTATAAATAAATTAAAGTAGAACTATGAATAAATTACAGTAGAACTATGAATAGATGACAGTAGAACTATGAATAAGTTACAGTAGAACTATGAATAA
>NW_019400271.1:0-750 GCF_000591075.1 Eurytemora carolleeae
GGTAGTGTGCGGGAGACAATTGTGTCTACTGCTACGGCGGGGGTTTTACTGACTCATGTTCTGATCTCTCATTGTATCTAAGGGACTGTTCACCCATTTTCTGGATCAGTCCCGAATACAACAACATCTTGGGTAGTACTTGTAAATTATACTTGTACTTGATGCTTCTCCACATTAGGAAGATTCGTGGTTGATGGATATTAACATGTTTCCCATGGGTTGTATGTGTGTGTGTGTATGTTTAACTTGGATTTGCCTTTTTTCTCTGTCTCCCTCACGAGCAGCCATAGTACATTTGAATATCCCAGCCGGGTCAACCTATCCGGTCCCAGTTTGTACTGTACCTAGCTCTATGGACAGAACTAGCTGGTGCAACAAGGTTGACGCGGTCAGACTTTATGCTTCATATAGATTGAATTTACTTTTACTAAAGGGGCCTCCTAGTTACTGTTATAAGCGCCTCTGCAAAGACCTAGGTCCTGCTTTGAGGAAAGCTAATGTTAAACTGTAAATGAAGAATAACACAATATCGTCAATTTCCTACCATTTTTAGCATGTAAAGATTGTTATTATTTTATAACTTCAGTTTAGATGTTATTGCTTGAGTTCAAAACAAATGTAATCCAATGAAGTCGATCATATTTGTAGTTTTCACTGAAAAGTAGGGACCCGTCCTCTTATATCAAGCACAGTCCCTTTACTAAAATGAGCTCAAAGGAAAAGCCAGCCAGAAAATATCTCAACTCGGGT
>NW_019400272.1:0-749 GCF_000591075.1 Eurytemora carolleeae
ATCTTACCACTCCAATGTTCTTCTGAAGAGAAAGTTTAAATTCTTTTTTCTTTCCGTGGAAAAATTGTATTGACTCCTCTCTGAAAAACGTTGAGAAATAAAGAAATTTTGACTAAAAAACAAACTGAGAAAGAAAGTTTATCACCCATTTAGTAATCATTACTTATAAATGGTTAATAAAAAAAGTATAGAAATCTATTGAATTCATTAAAGAAAACAACAGTTTTTTCCTACATTGATGGTTCCCTCTCAATTAAAATGTTTTACTTTGAATGATCAGTCATTTAGTGAACCTATAAAACTGTGGAATAGAAAGACGACTGTTAGATTTAATTTATGAAAATAAAGAACAGGAATTGTGCAGTGTACATTGTTCCATTTCACTTAAAAAGTAGATCTGAAAGCTAATACTAGTAAAAGAACTGGCTTTAAAACATCAAATAAACAGAAGATTTCTTTAACGTCGTCTTCGTCCTTTTTCACAATTTTATGGGTTTCTCTGTATAAAAGATGCATTAAGTCTAAAAAGAAATCAGAACGTCGGAACTAAACAGTTTCAGGTCGTCATTAAACAGTTTCAGGTCGTCATTAAAATCTCATCCTGTTGTTAACTCTTACTTACTCTGGAGTTAGTCTGTGTTTAATTATCTCTCCTCTATCTCCGTACAGGTTAATTATAAGCTCACCCTAAACCAGAAATATAATTATCTCTCCTCTCTTGATATTCATGTTAATCTCTTTGATTACCT
>NW_019400273.1:0-747 GCF_000591075.1 Eurytemora carolleeae
AAGTTATTTTTCATTTTATAGATTTTTCAATAAATTGTATTTATTGCTGCATCAATATTCTTTTAGTTATATTTAGCTCGAAAATATATTTTAATTTTTAAATGAAACAAAATCTTAAAGAACTTGTTTCAAGTTACTCTCAATTTTGAACTTTAATTGAAGATTTACAACGGTACCCGGGTCCCTTCATCAAATCAAAAATGTTGAACATTAAGTCGTTTTTTTTGTCTCTTCTTTGCTTTGCTTCTGATTTATAAATCTGAAAGACAGTAATGAAAAGTTTTAGATTTTAGAAGCAATAAATGTACTTCTAAAGTGGTGACCCCAGACAGCAAATGAACCATGGCCGAAAGCACAGCCTCCTGGTCAGAAACAGCTCAAGAATTGGACGAGGATGACAATCTCAATCTTTAACTTCTTAAGCACGAATTCACTGTTTCTTAATCCTACAATCATCTATTTATGGAGCTAATATGCTAAACCTTAGCTACTTCTGGAGCTAATAAGCTGAACCTCAGCATCTCTTGGAGCTAATAAAATAAACCTTAGCTACTTCTGGAGCTAATAAGCTAAACCTCACGATGGCTAAATTATTGAGCTGTGGGGCTCAATTATTTAGGTATGGTTGAGCTTTACATAAGCTCATATCTTTTTTATCAATTTATTTATTTTTTAATTTTTTTTTATGAAACAAATTATTTGATACATGTATTTAATGCAGAATGCAGATAATCATGTTTCCAATCT
>NW_019400274.1:0-747 GCF_000591075.1 Eurytemora carolleeae
CCGGGCAATTAAGATTCTGACCTCACGCTCCTCTCTTATCCTTTCAATCACATATACTAACTGCACTTATTTCATCGTATTTGAATAATGTGAACTATAATGATTATAATATCACTTAGTATTTCAGAAAATGATCAAGATCAATCAATAAGCTGTAAAATATCGGTGTATAACCTGTTGTGCCTGTGTGTGTTAAAATACCGCTATTTAGACCAATAGTAGAGGAGTATTGTGTACGCAAGACAATCCATCAACCAATCACAGAGCAGGGTTAGTGTGTACATTCAGGGTAAATATTGGTAAATTGGAATTTTCATTTTGAACAATAAAACAATCATAATCAGAAAAAATACCCGGCATTAATAAACAAATACGACTTTACAATCTAATTTTACAAATATGATGATGAAACGATAATCACTAAATTATAGCCCTATTCTTGCCATTTTCAATATCCAAATGGTGGTCTGCCTGTTTTGAGCATTTAAAATTACCAGAGATATATGTGTACAGTTACCTGAATTACTGTCTGTCGACACTCGACAGGCGTACTCAAGGGGGGGGTGGAGCTGTTGGGGCTCAGCCCCCACTGGATCATCATAATCTATGGTTTCTAGGAGTCTTCCCTGGAAAGAAAAAATATTTATTGCCCCCCCCCAGTAAACAATTTTGGGGAAATTCAAGAGAAATTCTAGAGAATTTTTTCACTTTCTCGAGAAATTCTCGGAACTTTTGAACGACCTATTC
>NW_019400275.1:0-749 GCF_000591075.1 Eurytemora carolleeae
TCGTCAACCTATACTTGAAAAAAACAATAAATGTGGTTTGCCTTTTGTGCTGTCAATATTACCAGAGATATTGAGAATTTTGTTCAGATTTCAATTTTGTTAAATAAAACCAAAATTGTCGAAATCTGAACGAAATTCTTTATATATGGAGTAATATTTAAAGCACAAAAAGGCAGACTACATTTTGGAAATGTTAGGACTAGGGGTATTTTGTGATTAAAGAGGACGTTCAGGTCGTCTTGCCGCTTTCATGTTTCGTGGGACACCCTGTATATAGTCAGAAAAGGGCATTATTGTCGTCTTCGCTTGTTCGCTCTTTTAGCTTGAATTCCTGCAAAAAATCTCTTAATTTCTAGCTTTTTCAATTGATTAATCTTTTCAAAAATGTCCAGAGGTTAGGGTCGAAATTTATGAATATGTAGTGTGCACTGTAGTATAACTAGAACAAACTTAGTTCAACTAGTTCTTCCTATTCAAAAAAATTGACCTCAGGGCTTATTTAAAATTTAGCGGTATTTCAAAACGAAAAAAAAAACAGATGACAATCATTCCGTTTTTTCTTCGTTATCACTGTACACATATTCGAGACGTCAAAATCTATAATTTAAAATATTTCTAAAAATCAAAAATATTTATGTTAATATTTATCACCTTGAAGGTTTTCCATGAGGTTATTAGTAGAACAATATTAGAGAACAATATAAAATATTCATTCTTCAATAGTTTTTCCATCTTTTACAGTTCTCTGC
>NW_019400276.1:0-747 GCF_000591075.1 Eurytemora carolleeae
TTAGTTAAAATATCGATTTTTACAATTTCAGAACGTTACCTTTTTTCAGAATATTTTTATTAATGGTTTATCTTAAATTGATCAAGATGAAATTTTTATATTATTATATAAATGAACATTTAAAGGTCAAAATTAAATTTTTTATCATATATAATTGAGGCAAATCGGTTATAGGGTTTATGAGTTATGATCGGTCATATAAACTGTCAAATAGAGATTACAACTAAATATAGATATATAGAAGATACACCCCTGTATATAACATATAAATGTTGATATATGAATACATATAAAGTTGGTCAAGATGAAATCTCCTTCACTATCTGGGATACATCAGGATCTCAAGCTTATGATTCTATCCGACCTCTCTCATACAACGAGGCAGACATTTTCATGCTTTGCTTCTCAGTGGCAGGTACAAAAGAGAATATCAACGTATTTATTGAGTGGCATATCCTTTTTAGTATTTACAATGGTGTACTCTCGCTACTTCATATACATATCATGAAACTATGTTTTTCTTCATTTTATAGAAAAACAAACTAATTTTATTTTAGGCAATTATTGTTTAAAAAAATGAATGGGATGAAAATCAACTATTTTTGTTTTGGGTTGTGCCAACAATTGAATATCATACTAAACTTTGTTTTGATCAATGCGCCAACTTGTTCAGAACCGAACACGCTACTGCGCATTCAAGAGCACTGGATACCGGAAGTAAGAAAGCATAGACCGGATGCTCCAATA
>NW_019400277.1:0-772 GCF_000591075.1 Eurytemora carolleeae
CAGTTCAGAGATGAGATTTTAAAAGCTTAAACCCGACTAAAACCCAAACTTGGGCTTAGATAGGACCCAAGTCAGGATTGGTTCTGATTCGACCAATGAGAAACTGTTTTGCAAGCTTTCTCTCTGTAGCAGACATAATGCCGTCAGATCAGCTGTGACAAGGAGATGTAAATTTTGAAAGTTCAAACTTTATGTAGATCCATTATTTTCATAGTATGTTCATTTTACATAATTAATAAAATTTTCCACCACAAATAATTCCAGAGATTTTAAATGTACAAATATAAAAGATTTTACAAAAGGGGATGGTGGAGTTGGCACATTTCATGTAGGGGGGGGGGGGGGGCCCGGCCTGCATTTTTGGTTCAAATCTTCCAATTTTTTGGGTGCACGCCTAATTAGGGTTCGAAATTCATATAATAAAATCAAATTGAACTTTAATGACCTCTAATGACCTCTAATGACCTCTAATGACTTCAACAAAAAGAAAATATTTCCACTATGGCTTAATGCATATCAAACGAAAGCTAGGAACCCAGGGAATACATTAGCAGCAACAGATCCAGTGTTTGACCTTCTAATGACCTCTTACGACCTCTAATGACCTAGATGACCTCCAAAAATGAAAATGTTTTAACTATGGCTTTTTTCATATCAAACGAAAGCTAGGAATTTAGAGAATCCAGTAGCAGCAATAAATCCAGAGTTTGACCTTCTAATGATCTCTAATGACCTCTAATGACCTACACAAATAGAATATATTTCAACTATG
>NW_019400278.1:0-746 GCF_000591075.1 Eurytemora carolleeae
TTCTTTGAAATTAAAATTGTGGAATACTCTCACCATTTCTATTCTCAAATATTAATTAGTCAAATAAAGTAAATTTTATGTTTGAAATCTTACATTTTTCAATACTAACTTATTTTATTCAAGTGCTATTGAGAGGATAAAAAACTTCAAGTGCTATTGAGAGGATAAAAAAACTTCAAGTGCTATTAAGAGGATAAAAAACTTCAAGTGCTATTAAGAGGATAAAAAACTTCAAGTGCTATTAAGAGGAGAAAAAGAATTAAGTCTTAACCCTATTCCCCCTAATGTTTTTTGGAGAGTATTGGTCTGAGGGTGAACACATTTTTATACTTTTCTAACTAACTTATGCCCCATACTTTTAACCTAAAGCGGGACTTTTAAACTTACTGCAGCCTGAGTTCTCAGGCATACTGCCTGAATGCTTTATTTTAGTTTAGACCTACTTCCGGATATTGGATTTCGACTTTTTACAGCTCTATGGAAAGCATTGGAAGCAGATTGCACAATTTTCGCGCGAAGAAATTTCGAATATAGTTGTGCACAGATGCCGTGGAAAGGGCTTTTCAAGAATGTATAATTTATCATATTTGGCGCACTTTTTGTTTTTGCACAGTTTTTGCTTCATAACTTGATTTTGCAATAATATTTGAAATTTTGCAAATTTGATTTTTTTCGCAGATTATTTAAGTGGAGCCCAAGGGCTTTCCAAAAATGTATCAAACGTTATAGATTTGTATTACAATAAG
>NW_019400279.1:0-745 GCF_000591075.1 Eurytemora carolleeae
TAACACTTTATTTTAAATGTGTTCTTCACGAACGAATTGTATTCGATTTTAACATCTAATAAACTCCCTCCCGAACACCGGAGGGTTTCGAAATTTTTTTTTTTGATAGAGATGAGTTTGGGAACCATGACCGTATAGTTTTAATATCCTTGGTTCAGTTTTAAAATCAATTTTTTTGCCTGTTCTAAAGGCTCCACAAAGGTTTTCAAATATGCAAATTATTAAATGTCTATCTTAAATATTTCTTTTCTGACACTATGTTTAAGTTGGACCTTGAGAGAAAATGTTTGAAATGCTTCAAGCATTTTCAAGCCATTGGTTTGTTATTCCCTAAAAGTTGTTAAATATAAATTCTAAAATATTTTTGTTGTGCTACACAAGTTCCATAAATTTATCATACCGAAATGTTTTCCAACACTTAAAAACAGATGGGTGTTGCTCTTCCTACTGAATCATGTATACTTAGAGCTGATATGCGTAAAAGACGACCGTTATATAAGACTATCTTAAAAGATGATTTGTTAATTCGGTCGATTCCTTGGCATTAAATTTAATATCAGAAATGCACATTAAATAGAGTCTGTCCTATAGTTTACGAGTTTCCCACCCCCTTCCTGTGTAATATTTATACTATGGCCTTGATTTCCCTGATGTAACTATTTTTCTATGGTGTATTTTTGGACCTACGCCCATCCGACCTACAAGCACGTGGTTTTAACAGCTGTGGTAGGTCCGATGCACTGTA
>NW_019400280.1:0-749 GCF_000591075.1 Eurytemora carolleeae
CTGCTAAATCCATCTTAAAATCGCTCATTAACCGCCTTTTGTTTATGTTAAATTATAAGATTACAGGCTACAGCCCCAATGAATGGTTTGAATGAACTAGTTTTAAACTAGATTTTTATAACCAAAAAATTCTGCACATGAGCCCACCGCGTGGTTTCACAAAAACTTATAAACGACATTCAAATAATTATAATGATCGCAATCGCTAATTTTTAAGCAATATAAAAAAATCTCTACATGATTAGTTTCTTTTTTAATGAGTCTAATTTTAGCTTCAAACTTAGTCAAATTAATGTGGAGATTTTATCAAAGATCATGGAATTGCATGAAAATCAAATTGTTTTTTTTTCTTGCAGTTAAATTGCAAAGATTTTGTCAAATATTAAGTCAAAATAAGTTTTTCTAAATTTTTAGTATCTAATTTGTTTGATTTTAATAGTCGCAACAAAATCCATACTGCAATGTAAAATCAAGTTAAACAAATTTTAGAGCCGTTGTTTTTGATTTTCCTGTTTTTTGGGGACACTCTGTGCAGTGCCTGCAAAAGCAGGTATTTTCCACTGTTACTAACTCAAAGTTTTTCCTATCTTGTTGTAAACTTTAGGAGAGCGACGTCGATTGATTGACTGTACGTCGGTTAATAAATAGATACTGCAGTTAAACCCGAAATAAGCCATACATCGAAAGAATTCATCAAAAGTCGTATTCTTCACTTTCTGATAATGGAATGTTACAGATATTTAGTTTTT
>NW_019400281.1:0-743 GCF_000591075.1 Eurytemora carolleeae
TGTGAACAATTTTGTACAATTAATATAATCTCGATACGGAGATAATAAATATCTAGATTTCAAAAAGTATTTACAATCATATTCCAAGAGCTATACATATTTATAATCATATTACAAGACTTATAAATGTTTACAATCATATTCCAAGACTTATAGATATCTATAATCATATTCCAAGAGCTATACATATTTACAATTATATTCCAAGAGCTATAAGTATTTACAATCATATTCCAAGAGCTATACATATTTACAATCATATTCCAATAGTTATACATATTTACAATCATATTCCAAGACTTATAAATATTTATAATCTTATTCCGAAAACTATAAATATTTACAATGTTTGTACAGTGTACTGTTTTGATACCTGTGTACTGTATGAACTGTTGAATGAAAGATTAGAACCAAGAAAGCTGGATCTCTGAGACCAACCATCAAACTAAAAATCATATTTATATGAGAAGAATGAATTTCACTCTTTATTATTACACTTGAAACTAGGCAGTGAATGAGAAGGTTATGTTTATGTAACATCACTGACATTGTCACCTCATGATCCTCTGGTTTTAATATTATGAAGACAATTGTGAAAACATCTGCAGTTTATTTAGTTACATCTTAGGGATTTAAAACATTTTAGGCTTATTTTATGTTATGATTTAAAACATAAAAGCTCTTAATCGTAGGTGCTATTTACTTTTATTAGTTTGCACACGTGGTAACTATGTGCATTTTTC
>NW_019400282.1:0-747 GCF_000591075.1 Eurytemora carolleeae
AGTGTCGCAATGCCTTGGGATTTGATGTTCTAAAATCAATAATGCTTTTTTTGTTGTATATTTCAGAACCTTAAAAAACCCTTGTTTTTAGCTTTCGGTTTAAACATGTAATTGGCAAAATTCTCATCGATTTCTTCGTGAGAAAGTTTAGAATATGTCAAAAAACTAAACTAATTGCTGATGATTATCAAATAGAACATTTAAAAAACCTTACCTTACACTTTCATCTTGATATTAAATATCCGAAAACAGTTTTGGAATGTTCATAAGGAATTGAGTCTTTGCAACAAACTATGGTTTTTAAATCCCTATACCTTAACAACCCAATGTTGCAGACCTTAGATATTTCAAACTTTGATTATTTGATATAACAGAAGTCAAAGTTTGAAATATCTAAGGTCTGCAACATTGGGTTGTTAAGATATAGGGATTTAAAAACCATAGTTTGTAGCAAAGACTCAATTTCTTTACATCTTCAAGAACATGAACAGAATGTGTACTAGTGTAGCGCATAATATAAGTTTGAAAAAGAGATAATCTACCTTTTTCTTTTCTCTTCTTTTATCCTGTTCATTCTCTTTACTGCTACTGCTTCCCTTTTCTCTCTTCTTCTCCCCTCGACTGCTCGGCGCACTAGTTCCACTCGGCGCGCTGGTCCCACTCGCCTGTCCCGTGCTCTGGCTTCGCGCACGCTCCGCTTCCGTTTCCCTATCCGCCTGATCAAGAGTTTATTAGTCAGCGAGCCTT
>NW_019400283.1:0-746 GCF_000591075.1 Eurytemora carolleeae
AATTTTTTATTTTTTTCATTGATTTTGATGGTTTTTATATCGTTAGAACTGACGAGGGTTAACTAGGGTGAAACTAACATCTACTTTTTTTACTCTACAGAGATTTGGTCCATCACCATCACCGAATTTTAAATCGAATTTTTCATTTTTTTTAAATTACTATCCATCAAGTTTTAAGCTATTTTTACACAGCTGATAATATGATGTAATCATAATATTTGAGGACTAAGTTAGGTTACGCTTATTTTTGGGCCGAGCTCTGCGTCTAGGACAGGCTAGGGGGCCGAGTGCTACGGCTAAGACCTGCTAGGGACAAAACGCCTTGGCTTGGACACGCTAGGGTCCGGCGCTGCGACCACAGATCTCTAAAATGATCATGCCCATTGCTCATGTGTTAAAATATATATATTTTGTATTTTAAAGTTCATTTAAAAATAACTAATTTTTATTTTGTTGATATGTACTGATTGACTAAAAACCGTTATGTGGACAGCTGAACAGTTTAATTGAACGTTAGCTCAATCGGATATTAGTCCAATCGATATAGCATCAACAAATGTAGAGAAAAGAGGAACAAGATCACATAAACAGTGCGACAAGAATGCCTGATAAATTTTGATTGACACAGTTTTTGCAGAATTTTGTGTGAAATTAAGTTAACTCTAGAAAACAAAAATTGGTACTTTATGAACTTAAGACAGTGTATCTATAATGTCTTTTTAGAAGAAAATTTGAACAAGGAAATT
>NW_019400284.1:0-749 GCF_000591075.1 Eurytemora carolleeae
AATATAGATACAATACTTTTAAGTGGGGCCATAAACTCTGCTAGAGGTGCGCCCCCTCCCACTACACTAAAGCTCTTGTATGCCCCTGTCTATGCACCCCATCTGTTGGTTGATTATGATCCCTGATTGCGTATCTATCTCTAGATTGTCTACTCCGTACTGAAGATAAATCCAGGATTCAAGAGTTAGAAAACCTTCGGACAAATATCTGTTCCAGCTTTTACTGATTATATGGTGTACAGAGTTATCCGTATATCTATGGTCTCACTATACACAACCTTGTTGTCGTTCAAGCTTAGACACTATTTTGGGCACATGTTACACATTGATTTGTCCGCCATCAATAATCAGACAATATGGTTAAAATAGTACCTTTGTTCATCAGACATGCCATATATGAAGGTTCACTTGAAATTGATTGTACATTTCCTTTTATCTGTTAAAAAATAACATGTAAAGTCATGAAAAAACATTATCCTAGCATGTTGAAAACTGGTAAACAGCAGAACAAATTGTCAAAAAAAATAATGGATCAAATTCCTGAGTCAGTACGTTTCATCAGAGCAATTTGTTTTCTGAGACCAGATTTAATGTTTAGCAACAGTTGAACCATAGCATAGAAACACCTGAGATGGAATTTAAAGAATTTGAGCTGCGGTTTAAATCCACCAAAACCCGGTTTAAATTAAGCGCCGGCTTAAATCTTGAAACATTTGATACAATTTTAAGTGGAACCAACCATATTTAAA
>NW_019400285.1:0-743 GCF_000591075.1 Eurytemora carolleeae
ATTTGCGTGGACCATTTGGAACTTAATGATTTTTATGGGTAATTAAATTATTTTTGGGTATATAATATTAAAAGAAAAACTTGCATTTTATTGTCATGCTTTTCATGCTTTTTCCCAGATCATCTTTTATAAATCTTTACCCTTGTACAGAACGTATTAGCCTGATGTTTAAGGTGATGGCTAATGAGAGTCTGGAGTCTGGAGCTTGGTGTGAGGTTTGTGAGAAAGGTTTCCCTACTCTGCAGATTCTGAAGGAACACAAACAAACTTTCAATAAAAATTAAATCAAATTTATTTTCATTGAATTTTTTTTCATTTATCAAGCTAATTAAATAATAACACCTTTTAAAAAATATATTTTTTTTACAAAAGATTTTACAAAGTTGTTCAAAATTATTCAAAAGAACTGCAGTATGCCCTTAAAATTCTACTAGCTTGAGCTTGAGAACCCAGCGTTGCCCCTGGTTGCTCATAGTTACTCCCGCTGCTTACTCGCGCTTGGTCGTAAATTACGATTATAGCTATTTATTCCCTATAAAAGTAGACCCACTCAATTTAGAATCCCAAAACCAAGCTAAGGACATTTCCGTGGTCTTCCGAGTCCCCTGATCAAAATATGAGACATCGATCAAGAAGTTCCTGAGTTATGATCGAACAAACAGAGATTACTTCTTAATACATATAGATTTACAACTTTTATTTTATTATTGACAAATTTTTTTCTGAATGTTGATTTTTTTATT
>NW_019400287.1:0-743 GCF_000591075.1 Eurytemora carolleeae
CCTTTACAGGTTACACAATTTCTATTAAATCAATGAAATAATTAAGTTATCAACGAATTCATTAAAAACCAATCAACCAATTTATCAACAATCAAGCAACTAATTTGTCATCTAATTAATAAACCAATCAATCAATCCATCAATCACCAATCTGCCATTTATTCAACCAATTAGTCAACTTTAACAAGCATGAAGCAATCAACCATTGATCAACAACCATTTTTAAATCAGCAAAAAATCAACCAATCAACTAAAAAGCAATCAACCTACTTATAAACAATCAAACAACCAATTAATTAACCAATACAGCAACAAGCAATAAATTAATTGACAGGCAATCAACCAATTGTTGCATTTTTTTTAATAATTAGGATGTTATCAATGAAGCGCTTTGTAAACACTGGAACGGTCTCGAATTCCGGGAATGGAATGCAGGTAATTTAAAATTTGATAAAAATTTGATAAAAATATCTTAAACTGCATTAATTACCATAAAAAATGGGTCGGGCAGACGACATTATAGAGACACTTTAAGATGTTGTAACTTAAGAGTAAGACAAATAGTTTTACTACTATTTCACTAATTTAGTGAAATGGGACGTTTTACACTGTGCAGTCGCTGTGTCTCATGCTTATTGGACTTTCTAAAGTTAAACTTGATTCTGAAAGTCGTCTTTCTATTTCTGAGTTTCCGGTTATAACTGTAGTAGTACATGTTGGAATAATATTTTTAGAAAATGATT
>NW_019400288.1:0-742 GCF_000591075.1 Eurytemora carolleeae
AGTGTAGAGCCTGCTAGCATCTGGTTCAGGTTCCTTGTGAATTCCTCCTGAGTTCTTAGCTTAGCTTCCTGCAGTCTAAAAATAAGGATTTAAAAAATAATTAAAAGAAACACTTTTTTAATCTCTTCAAGTTTAAAAAGATTTTATAAAAACCGTTGGAAAAAGTGTCATAGTCTATAATAGTGAATTTTCTTTTTTAAATAATTTTTTTAAATAAAATCATAATGTATGCCATGATCTAGTAAATGACTCAATTTTGTTTTTTTACTACTATCATGTTAAAATCCCGGTTAAAGATCTGCTAAATACTGGTGCTTAGCTCCTATTTCAAACTAGATGACCTTATAAATGCTGCAGCTATGATTCTGTACTAACTACAAAAACAGGCCTGCTAAGTGCTAGATGCCTCAGCTCTGATTATACCTTGGCCAAAAATTAAACACCTAAAAATACTTCATGCAGATTGATTTAGTCCTAATCCAGATATAACAAGGGTATATGCCTCATTCTAATTCATTGATAAATGCCTGAACTATACTTGTTAAATGCTGTGGTTTTGATTCTTAAAAGAACCAAATGGAACAACCTTGGTAATTTAATAAATGCCTAGTCCCTGATTCTATCTTGACAATATTACAACCCAACTGTGATGTTAACATAAAAACATCTTGCAGACCTGCTCAATACCATTACTTTGGACTTCTATCCTTGCCATGAGTTACAGATCTGATAGGACTGGTCT
>NW_019400289.1:0-745 GCF_000591075.1 Eurytemora carolleeae
TACACTCTATACTCTGTTTAGAACTCGAATAGGAGGCTCATGGAAGGAGAAGCAAAGAACAAATCAAAGAATAAATGCAAGCATCAGAGAAAGGTAAGGAATTATTTTTAAAATCTGTTAGATTACATCTAAAATGAAGGTGCATATTTTTAAATTTTTTTTGCCACTGGAGGGGGATCACTTATACTCAACAAACCAAAATCCCCCCCTATCCCTCCCCCCTTAGTCAGCAATTGTTGTGAGTAAAACCAAATAGATTCTAGTACAATAGATGGCAACGTAAAATTTCTAAACTCTCAGTACAGCTGTATTCTTTCGTCATAAGTCTCAACTTATTTTTTTTCCGGCGAAATTATTAATAATAGTGATAATTTTAGAATAAAGTGCTTATCTTACAGTAAAATACGTGCAATTTTATATGTGCATTTTTTCTGTTTTTACACTTTTTTATTTAATCTTGGAAAACATGTCAATTAATGTGAGAAAATTTCTTTGAACTTGTTATATTTGACACTTGTGATGTCGTGTATAGTTTGCCCATTTCTGTGTTGCAACCTATTATACTTGATAAAGTATTTGAGTAAAATAATGTTTATTTAGATCCACCACTCTTCCACCTGTTGATACTACACTTCCCATGGAGATTGAACGGTAAAAATAATGTGTATAAACAGTACAGAATTAAATATCCTTACATAGTGATAGAAAGGAATTGCAAACTCTTTGCCACATGAAGGAAAATAGG
>NW_019400290.1:0-752 GCF_000591075.1 Eurytemora carolleeae
ATAACTTTCATGGGTCGCGATCGAGAGCTAAAGTGATTAGCTTTCAGCCTATACCCCCTTTCATTTTTCCTTTACTGTCCCTTTAATATAAAAGTATAAGTTGTAATAATGTAATCATAATCAAAACTAAAATATCTTTAATCAAATGAAAAAACTACCTTTGGATCGAGCCAAAAGTTGACCCATGATACAATGACCAGCATGCAGCCAGGTATATAGATAGTTATAAGGTAGTAGGAAAACTGGCGTTTAAATACCAGATCAACAGACAAACAGCTATACTCGCCTAAAATTGTAAATCTTTGAAAATCAACAGAGGTTTATTATATTTCTCATTTTATCCTATTTTGGGGAAACTGGCGTTTAAGGGCTTTGGAGAGGATTGGCTTTCCCTCCTGGAACAGAGTCATCTAGCGGCCAGACATAGAAGTGTCAACTGGTCTTGGCTAAATCTTACCCATCTAAGATAGTTAGCGAAGGCTACTAATAAGAGAGACCTTTGTAAAAATTGTTTCTTTACATTATTCGAAAGTAAATCTAAGTTATAAAATACAAACACCCAAAAGTGTCCCATTATTATTGCCGTACTCTTATTTCCTCCCTGTTTACCCTCAACCCTTCTCCTCTCCCTTTACGGCTTTCTTCCTCTGTTCCTTCCTTCTGTTCGTCAAAGATTTATTTATTCTGTTCACAATTCAAAACTTCTGGTTTCTGGATGATTCTTGATTTTAAAGTCTGAAAATACCCCCCCC
>NW_019400291.1:0-742 GCF_000591075.1 Eurytemora carolleeae
GATGGCAAGGGGATTTCTAGTCCTTTATTTCTGTTCCAAAAGACCCGGGTTTAGCCAAGTAAATGAATAGATTGTAAAACTAAAACTTGGCAACACAAAATATTCTTCTTTTTAAACTTTTCACTCTTCAGTTTTATTTCATGGCTTTGTTTTAAATCAGTTTAAAAATATCTTTTATTTTTTGTATCCTAACCATCAATTTTTCTCCGCTCAATTCGTCGAAAGATTTGAATTTTGGCGGCAGATGACGAATGGTATAAAACCTATTTTCAAACTCTTGTGTGAGTTTAAAACTACCACCCATGCTGTTTTATAGATAGATGTAATGGCAGAAATATGAACATCACAAAATAAAATTATGAACATAAAATTTGCTTACAATTGTTTTATGTGATGTAGTTGGAAAGATGAGTTTTAGAGAGAGGGGGGGGGGGGGGGGGATAAAACTGAATAAACCTCAAACTCTAATTTTTTCATTTGCAACCTGATGGTTTAAACTATTTGATCTTGCAGAACTGTAAGTTTAAGGATTAGATAATTAGAGTTTGAGGGGAGTTATCATTTTCTTTGGATAATTTTAGGAAATCTTAAAGGTGATATTTACAGTAAGAGATTTAAGAAGAACATAATTTTTGGAATATTTTGAGAGAATGATATTGAAGCGAGTGTGGGGAGGGGAGAGTGGATGAGGGAGTGTGGGGAGGGGAGAGTGGATGAGGGAGTGTGGGGAGGGGAGAGTGGA
>NW_019400292.1:0-740 GCF_000591075.1 Eurytemora carolleeae
AGAAATTAAAAAATTTATTTATATTTAAACAAACCCACTAACATTTTACGACGACCTAACTGTTAGTATGACAGTCGTAACTTAGGAGGATGGACACGACAGCCATAAAACTAACTTGAACGATGGGCACGACGGCCATAAAACTAACTTGAACGATGGGCACGATGGCCATAAAATCAACTTGAAACGATGGGCACGACGGCCATAAAAACTAACTATGAACGATGGGCACGACGGCCATAAAACTAACTTGAACGATGGGCACGACGGCCATAAAACTAACTCATGTTTTCAAAATATTAATGTGATTTTACTATTTAAACAGGAAAACGTCATGTCAGGGCATAAGATTTCATTAGAAATTTCTTCATAATCAATTCCTGAATTATGGATAGGGTTTCTAGTCGAGATCTAGACAATTCTTCCTTATCCAGTGCTTCAACCGGTAATGCCATCTCTAAAAAACATTTTTTGTAAGATAATTGTGCAATTACTTAAATATTCAATTCTTCCTTTAAAAAAACTCACTTTAAGTACTATGAAAGTAAATTTTAGTCCTAGTTCTTCCCCCGGCCAATTTTTCTTGAAGAATGACCTTGAAAACGTGATTTTTACCCCGAATTTATTTGGTTTGGTAAACCATTCTATATCCGTTCCCAGACATTTCGTCTTCACAATAATTTTTTGTTCTTTTCCCCAGAACCTATATCGATTTGTTCATACTCTACACTCGGAATCAC
>NW_019400293.1:0-741 GCF_000591075.1 Eurytemora carolleeae
TTGACCTCCTTGACCTCCTTGACCTCCTTGACCTCCTTGACCTCCTTGACCTCCTATCTGTTCAGGAATAATGAAGGTGAACCTGTGTGTAATGCGTGTGGTCTCTATTATAAACTACATGGTGTGAACCGTCCGTTAGCTATGAGAAAAGACGGAATTCAAACAAGGTAAAGTTCAAAACATAAACTTAAGACGAAAACAACAAAGAATGGAAAAACACAATTTATTGACTAAAAAAAGGTCAAAACAAGACCAAGCTGTAAAAAAGATAAACAATTGTATATTAAAGAAAAGTACTTTAAAGTCTAGTGAATTGTATTTTCCAAAAATAATGATTTTCATCACTTAAATGTTTTTCTTTGGAAGATTTATGAGATTAACTCTTACTTACTCATTCTAATGTCTTTCAGTAATTAGCATAATCATGCATTTTACTCTTTACATATATTACTTTTCCTTCTATTCAGAAAATTCGGTGTTAAAATAAAAAGAATATTTAGAAAACTGAATTTCAAAATAACCTTTTTTTATTTTTAGGAAACGTAAACCTAAAAGCAGTCAGGGGAAGTCAAAAGATGAAATTAAAACAGAAAACGGTAAGTTAAAATTTTCGAATTTTTTTTTGAGATTTAAAAATAAATATTCGAAATAAAAATTTTTATCTTGAGAACATTTATTTTTTACAATTTGAAGTCAAACTAATCTTTTAAAGTATTCTTGTTTTACCACCCCCCATCCCTC
>NW_019400294.1:0-740 GCF_000591075.1 Eurytemora carolleeae
CTGGAAAAGAAGAATCTGGAAAAGAAAAGAAAAAAGAATATCTCCGGCTTTTCGAACTGAAATATTCACACAATCTGGATTCCTGTCGTTAAAGTTAACTTCAAAATAGATGTTAACGCGCGCGTCACATATTTTGCAAAATTCAGTCTCTGTTGACCGTTTTCAGTTTTAACGGTACAAAAACCATCAAAATCAATGAAAACTAAATCTGAAAACACACATAAAGGAACTGAGTTCTTGCGTCCTCCAATTTTTTTTATCCTTTATCGTTTTAACCTGATGATTTAAACTTTTGGTATTTGATGGATTATTTTACGACATTTTTTAGGTTAAATTATCAAAGGTCCACAACATCAGGATTGCAACGATAAAGTGATTAGGTCATTTTCTGGCAAGAACTCAGCTCCTTCAAACAAAAGTTGTCAATTGAAAAAATACACATGAAATTTATGTGAAACCCTAAACACTATCCGGAACTTTTCTATTATGAAACGTTACAAATTTTTCAAAAAATTATAAAATTAATCATCTAAATTTTAAACTCACCAATGCTAATTTTGCCAGCCTCCTCTACCTGTAATAGAATGTTTGTTTTAATATTTTTTATCTCATGCTTTCTAATGCAAAAATGAAAATGAAAATATTGGCAGAGACTGAAAAGAACTATTTTTTTTAATACAAAGATGTCCGTAGAGTCACTGCCTTTTTTTGAGTGAATATTCGAATTACAAATGGCTGGG
>NW_019400295.1:0-745 GCF_000591075.1 Eurytemora carolleeae
CGAAATTTTTTGTGAAAATCCGCGAATTATTTTTGTTTTGTTTTATGATGTACAGAAAGAGAACTGCATGTTCACAATTAATTTAGAAGATGGGCGCGAAGCGCCCTTTAAGGCTAGTATTGTTAAAATTTACATCAATTTTGTTAAATTCATTCCTTAATTCGTAATTTAATATTATATTTAGGAAAAGCTTTCTCTTTTAAAAAAATGAGTAATATATGTGAAGTGAAATTTTATCTTTATGCATGAAATTAATTCTTAAAAAACTTATTTTTTTCCGTCAAACTTGGATCGTAAAATCTCATGCTTGGCTGCATATATATTGTTCAGACGGAAACTTTTAGAATTAAAATTTTGACGGGGGAACCCTGTAGCTCAAGGAGGAATTTAGAGGGGGATTTTATGAGAAGGGTGCACATAGGGGAACTGGGGGATGGGGGTAAATCTAAGCAGCTAAATATATTTTATTGTGAAAAGCCTGAGTTTAAATTACACCGAACTTCAAGTTTTTTGTCCCTTTTATTTTGATTTATTAAAATGGGTGTATATACTGTATACATGCCTACTGTGGAATATTTTTAAACAATTTAATTACGATAAAGATATGGAAAAAGAAAATTTATAAATAATTAAAAAACGAAATTATCATATTAAACAGATTATATAAGAATTCCCGTTTTAACTTCAAACATATTAATGTTTTGAGATTTTTATGCCTGTTCTTGGACTGGGTGGGGCTAATCGG
>NW_019400296.1:0-755 GCF_000591075.1 Eurytemora carolleeae
GCATATTTTATTTTTAGATTGCTCTAGCTCCAAAACTAATAATCGCTGATCCTAAATTTTAGTCAAAAAGGAAACCTAAGACTTACAGCTTATGATTTATTTAAAACAAATTTTCGAAAGTCTATAAATTTTTCTCTATTTTATGAAAAAATGAAAATGAGACGTGAAAATCGAAAAATTGAAAAATCCGGGAAATCGATTTTCGACTTACTTTCAAATAATTGGTTGTAACAAAAAAGTATGAGGCCTAGAAGGAAAAATTTTACATCTTGAAATAACTGAAATATAGCCCTACTGCACAGTTCTTTTGAGACACCCTGTACATAAATTGTTAGAAGAATAAATAAGACAAGCAAAGTAGAAAAATAATGAAGGAGAAAAGCGAGAGAGATAAGAGAGATAAGCAGACAAAAATAAATTTACCGATAAAAAAATTTTATTTTTCGTTTTCAACCGTTATTTTTTTCTAAAACGGCTGATCCATTTTGTTAATGATTTGAAAATTAAAGTTACTATAAAAAATTAGAATTCTGTCGGAAAGGATAAAAAATATTATTTGAGTGCAAGATTTTTGTGAATCGGGCATTGTCATTTTTTCAAGAAGAGCTCACTTAAAATCACGCTAGGAACTCTAATAGAATATATATATAAGAGTGAAATTTAGAGAATCCCTCGGTATGATTTTGGCAGTCCCTTTCAGCCTGAAAGGGAGTTCAAAGTGTACAAATCATGTAAATGTTCACAAATTATATGCA
>NW_019400297.1:0-743 GCF_000591075.1 Eurytemora carolleeae
AAACCTACAAAACCTAGAATCCCAACACCTTTTAAGCCTTTGTTCAATTCTCAATGGTACATGTTTCTAAACCAATTGCTCGATTCACAACAATACTCATTTATTGATAAAACCCTCAACTGTTTAATCTTTATTAACAATTATTATTTATATGCATGTACGCACAATAACAATTTGTATTTTGTAGGAAACCTCGTTACTGAAACATACATTTTCAAGAAGTTGTTCTCATCTATGTGTGTCTGGTAGAAAAGAGTGTTTTCCTCGCCAATTCGCCTTATTTCCCTCTTTCAAGTATTATTCCTTTTGTTCGGCTCACAATGTCTTAATAATATTTAAAAAAATGTTCATTATTATCATCTTACAGCTTGTATAGGCCGGTGTCCCAATAAACATGGGAACAATATGACCACTTCTATGTCGTCTTTATTCCAAGCAGGATTATTTCGTAAATATGATTTTTTAGTAACTGCAGTTAAACATTTAACACTGAAAACTACTAGTCTCGGGATTTCAACAACATGGTCTACCATTTTATCACTTTCAAAATTGACAGAGATTTTAGAAAATTTGTCCACATTCAAATTAAGTAAAAATCAACAAAACTGTTAAAACGTTTAATATCTCCGTCAATTTTAAAGATATAAGGAAGGTAGACCACATTTTGGAAAGCTTGTTAGACGTTTAATTTTTAAGTCATTTATCAATTATCAGAACATAAAGACGATATTCAAGTCATCTCT
>NW_019400298.1:0-739 GCF_000591075.1 Eurytemora carolleeae
TATTACAAGAAAAAAGGACATATCAAGAGGATTAAATGTATAAAGGTTTTTAGCAGAAATACGAGGGTTGGAAAAATCTTTTTTTGCGTTTTTTTGTGAATGAACGTTGTAGAAAGTATTGAAAAAAATGTTTATTTCATATTGGCCTACATAGTACGTAATACGTAAAATGATTTTTAAATAGATAAAAATTTATGATTCTTAGACAACTCTTTCTTATCGAAACTGAGTTTTAATGGAATTTTTTTGTGGAAACTCAAAATTTCATTTTTAGCGATATTCTACCATGGCAGTCTACAAAAGGTAAAGTTAGCTAATATCTGTTTTTTTTATTTTCAACATATAACAAACTATAACAAATGAAAAATACATTTTTGATTATCGATACATTTAACAAATTGTTTAATGTGTGCAATCTTTTATAAAATTTTCACTGACACTTTTTGTAACCCTAGACATGCACATATTAAAACAAAAAATCACTTGTTTTAAGCTTTAGTTTTTAAGAAGTAATTGGTAAAACTCTTTTTGATTTTTGCAAACCTTTAGATTATTGTGAGTAGTCACCAACTGATTAAAAATTAAATATCTACATAAAAATAAAGATAAAATAAAGAAAAAACTTGTCATGAACTTTCCCCCACCCCATGAGTAAAAAAAAATATTTCACCCTCTATTTAAAAGAAAAATTGACAGTCTATTTAAAATTAAAAATGTTTAATTGTTCTTACAAAACATG
>NW_019400299.1:0-737 GCF_000591075.1 Eurytemora carolleeae
ATGATTATTTACTATGTTTAAAATGAACAAAACTCCATATTTAAAAAACTATTGTGGTGGTTGCAGCGCTCAGCCTCGATCCGGGACTGTTAAGACAATGTACTTGTTAAGACCCTGTTGTGGCAAATAAACCAGTTTTAGCCCTATTCCAAATGAAAATTTGTTCGGATTTTAGTCATAAAAATATAAAATGTGATACAAAATTTACAAATATCTTTGAAGTAATGAACAAAAAATTCCGCGGAACCAATTTTTTTGAAAAAAAACTTGTTGAACAAATTATTGGGAAAATGCTTTTCTAAAGTTTATATAACAAAAAAATACAGATTTAAGTGTCAATCTCAAGTAAATGTTATTAAATTATAATCTTAAAACTGTTGGCTTACATTTTTTGTTATATCTCATTCAATTTTTGATGAATTTTTATGAAATTTTGGAAAAAAATAGAATTAACAATTTTCAAAATGTTTCAGAAAATTTTTAAATTTTGTCCAAAACATCGATATTCCCGGTTTTTTTATTCACCCTGTAATAACATCAAATACACACAAGATTGCTAACATATCGCCTTCCTTTCTCAGTTTTATACAGAGCTCATATTAGATTATCTCCAAGCTTTAACGCCAAAATAAACACAAAATACTCTAAAAACTAGTATTTTCTGCAGGAAAACTTTTATTTTAGCTTTGTTCAATTTTTTAAAATGATTCATTCTTCTTGAATTTTTTTATTACTCC
>NW_019400300.1:0-802 GCF_000591075.1 Eurytemora carolleeae
AGTGCCCTATATATTATTATAGTTTCTAAAGTTAAAGTGCCCTATATATTATTATAGTTTCTAAAGTTAAAGTGCCCTATATATTATTATAGTTTTTAAAGTTAAAGTGCCCTATATAATATTATAGTTTCTAAAGTTAAAGTGCCCTATATATTATTATAGTTTCTAAAGTTAAAGTGCACTATAAATTATTATAGTTTCTAAAGTTAAAGTGCCCTATATATTATTATCGTTTCTAAAGTTAAAGTGCCCTATATATTATTATAGTTTCTAAAGTTAAAGTGCCCTATATTATTATAGTTTCTAAAGTTAAAGTGCCCTATATTATTATAGTTTCTAAAGTTAAAGTGCCCTATATATTATTATAGTTTCTAAAGTTAAAGTGCACTATATATTATTATAGTTTCTAAAGTTAAAGTGCACTATATATTATTATAGTTTCTAAAGTTAAAGTGCACTATATATTATTATAGTTTCTAAAGTTAAAGTGCCCTANACTATATATTATTATAGTTTCTAAAGTTAAAGTGCACTATATATTATTATAGTTTCTAAAGACAGATTCCAACCTCTCTCCACTAAAATGCAACATTGCTCCAATCTATTTACAGTCTAGAGTACTAGTCCGACTATTACCGTACTGCACAGTCTACATCCCAAACCTAATTAGATTTTAACCGTACTGTACAAGCCTTAAATTTGAGCCTGCCACATTTATTCAGCCTGCTAGGAAATGTTGTATCAATTTTCGAAACAACAGGGTCGACTTTAAAGTGTTGCAAGGCCTTGAGCTTTGATTTTA
>NW_019400301.1:0-744 GCF_000591075.1 Eurytemora carolleeae
ATTTTTGCATATTTGAAATGGCATGGTCACGGGCTTTTAAAAAAGTATAATTTTTCATTTTTTGGACAAATTTTTTTACAAACATTTTTACTATATAACTGGATTTTGCGATAAAAACTTCAATTTGTGCAAATTGCAATTTTTTTTGCAGATTCTAAAAGTAAAGCACAAAAGCTTTCCAATGATGTATCATTTGACATATTTGGACATCAAACATGGGATTTAGAGGGGGGGTCAAATTGACCCCCCCTCAGTATATCCTGGTTTTTAAGTACCCCAGCAGAGATAGGGTTAAAAATAAAAAGCGTCCAAAAGAATTATTTTTTATTCGAAAAAAAATCCTGTTATTGAAAATTATCAGATGTTCAAGAGAACATCGAGAATATCTCAATTATTTTTCTCAGATACAAACACTATGAGAACAGTTCCTTAAAGTAAATAGTTTACACTTTTCTACGTACAAGTCGGTTTCCAACCTGGGCGAATGGGAAAGGTTTGAAACAGCTTTTTCACGCATTTTCACTATATGGGCACTTTCCCCTGGATCAGCTGATTCTGTTTTCACAGATTCTGACTCCTTCTCCTCCATTTTGTTTTTCGGCTCATTTTCCATTTTTGTTTCACTAGTTTTCCTGTTTATTTCTTAAATGTGATAAACGTGTTGATATACAGGTATTTTCTTATCATTTTGTTTAGCAAAACGATATCTCCTGTTCACAATATAAATATTGTTTTTAATTTATG
>NW_019400302.1:0-737 GCF_000591075.1 Eurytemora carolleeae
ACATTTCTAGAATTCCAGAATTTATATCAATAACAACATAGTATAAAGTTTAAATATCTGTTGCCCGATTCACAATTGTACCCTCTAAATCTTTAATTGAGTAATTGAGTAATTGAAATGTTCTTATATCTTAAAAGATGTTGAAATCTGACACTTTTCTCTGTTGTCTTCTGTTGTATAAAACTGCATCTGATCAGTCCTTTTAAGCAGCTGATCAGTCCTTTTAAACAAGTGATCAGTCCTTTTAAGTAGCTGATCAGTCCTTTTAAACAGCTGATCAGTCCTTTCAAACAGCTGATCAGTCTTTTTAAACAGCTGATTAATCATTTTAAACAGCTGATCAATCATTTTAAACAGTTGATCAGTTCTTTTAAACAGCTGATCAGTCATTTTAAACAGCTGATCAATCCTTTAAACAGCTGATTGACTAGACTTGTTTAAAGGCCAAATGGTAACGTTGTGAATCTGACATATCTCTTTACAAAGTGGAGCAATTGAAATAACGTTTCAGTCCTTTAATATGATCAGCTGACACTGTGTCTCACAATTTCACAAATTATGATACTTAAGAAATTATTCGGTTTTAATTGATTAGATCATTTCTGTGAAAGTTGAAACCAACCTTTAACATCGTGAGATGTTATAAGAATATTTAAAACAAAGTACATTAAATAAAATGAAATATTTAGGGAAAGTTTAGACAAATTGTTTGGTAAAAAAGCAAGTTTAAAGCTGCC
>NW_019400303.1:0-742 GCF_000591075.1 Eurytemora carolleeae
TTTACAGAGTTCCCGTCTCTATCCAGGGTTTACAGAGTTCCTGTCTCTATATTTTCCTTGTTTCTGGCAAGATGGAGGGGGAAGAGAATAAAAGCGTTATACGGCATTAAAAAATGCATTTGAAAAAAACACAAGCAATGTCCTGACGAAAAAGGTGTAATCAGATGAATTAATGGTCAGTTGTGAGTACAGAGTTTGACGTCATTTGTAGCGCGGACGAAAAATGGGGTGGTGTACCTTCCCTCACTTACATCAAACAAGAGGGGTGGCGAGTTAATGCAAGATCTTTCCAATTGGAGTGCCACTTTTTGCCCCAAAACAATTGGGCTTTTAATCCCTAAATTGGTTTTATACTGATTTGGAATAAAAATAATTCCTAAAAAAAATCATTATTTTTTGTTTGTTATAGTATAAATAAAAAGGAATCGCTTTCATGAATGATAGTAAACAAATTAGGGATATTCAATGATTAATTGATTGAGCTGCCATGAACTATCGTCTTCCGACTGAAAAAAACATCTGGTCATCTGATTAAATGAATGCAAATTAGTAAGTAATGTTTCTCTTTTAATTTTCTCAATAAGTTTCTTATCTTGACAGTCGTCTTGCAGAATATTAATACACAAATTATACAAATCTTGGAAACTTTGAAAAAGCTTGGAAACTTTGAAAGATCTCTTAACTATCAACTTGACATTCTCAAAATGTGCTCATTACAGTATTTACCATCAAGCTCTCTTCT
>NW_019400304.1:0-739 GCF_000591075.1 Eurytemora carolleeae
CCCTAATCCTAATTTAATCCCCTAATCCTAACTTAATCCCCATGTAAGAGACAATATAATCACAAGTTTAGACTCTTGATAGAATTGAATCCTAATTTATTGTGCAGTGTAAACTTAAATTGACTCATTTTACTTAAGCTAAATAAGCTTTGTAACAACATCAAATGAAATTTAACGTTCCTTTTAAGTCGTATTCCTTTTCTCCAGTTTTCTGGTTATCACTAAACATTTAAACATCATAAATCCAGGCGAAAACAAATAGTTGGATGTGGGGATAATAAGATGGAAAATAATAGGATTTTACTAAATTTAAATTAATTATTTCGAAACAAAGGTAAATAACTTTGTCCCTATGGATATACATTCATGATGCTCAGTTACTTTTTTTAACACATATCTCCAACTCTTATGATCTAATCCTTAAATCCTAGCATCCTGGTGATGTAAACCTTTGATATTTCAAACTTTAACTTTTAAAGAATTCATAGTTTAGAATATTAAATGGATGAGATATCAGGTTTCAAAGATATAAGAATTAGAAAACTAACGTTTGAGACGAGAAATTTGATTATTTGTAAACAAAATCGCCCCCCCCCCCCTCCTATTCCACCCTACGTATGGTTATTATATTTCTTTTTTACCAAAATGATATTACAAAAGGCAGGTTTAATGTCCTAAAGGTTTCTGGACAATGTTTAGACAAACAAATATATTGTTTAAGTATCTGTTTGTTTGTTTA
>NW_019400305.1:0-735 GCF_000591075.1 Eurytemora carolleeae
CCCGTCAAAAAAAAATCCTGGTTTTTAGCTTTCGTTTACATGAGTTTAAAAGGTGCATGGTCCGAACCAGTGGAAGGATACCGTTCTAGTTCTTTCCGTATACCAGTCGACAAGTGTACCCAGTATTTGGTTGAACAAAAGCATTCTATGCAGCAGAATAGGGCGGGTTGAACTAAGGTTAAAGGGAGTGTAAAGGAAAAATTATTTTAGCTTTGTTCAATTTTTTAAAATGATTCATTCTTCTTGATTTTTTTTATTACTCCCAAAAATACCAATCTAGACTCATTGACGATATAATATGATGTAGGACACCCGGTATGTCTCACTGTAGTTGGAAAAATAATAATAGATATTTGCTTGAAAACTGCACTGCCATTGGTGGGAGTTCTGATCAACTGATACGTGATATCTATTAAAATGAAAAAATTATTAAATTCACATAACAATAGGAGCAAACCTAAGTTTTTCAGGCTCATCTGAGATAACGTCGTGTCCTAAAATGCTTGGGTTTCAGCCTTTACCCCCTTTCATTTCTCCTTTACAGTCCCTTTAAACTTTGCATTTCTTTGCCTCTACTTTTAATCAAAATAGCGGGCTTTACCATAAGATGCCTTTGTCCTCAGACAAACAGCTTTAATATTACCTTTATGCTATGCAAAATTAAATCTCTTGAATCCAACAAATAAAAGAAAATTTTATCTTTTAAAAGCCAGTAAAGAAAAAAAGGAAAGAAAT
>NW_019400306.1:0-736 GCF_000591075.1 Eurytemora carolleeae
AAATGCCCATCCGACCTACAAAAAGTGCCCATCTGACCTACAAAATTGAGTGGCCATCCGACAGCTACAATTAATTATTTCTATCATATATACTGTGCTATAGGCATGACAAGCTGCTGAATAGGTCGGATGGGCAAGAAGATATGCCCATCCGACATACAGCTGTCGTAGGTCAGATGTTAGAGTAGGTCAGATGGGCAGTATAGCGGATGGGCAATAGGACGGATGGGCAGTAGAGCGGATCAACATTACCTTTAAATTTGTATAATATAAGGTTATTTAGAACTTTTAGACCTCACAAACGGTGTTTGGACATTTTCTGAAAAAAGACATTTCATAGAAAGACATTTCAAAGAAAGACATATTAAAGAAAGACATTTCAAAGAAAGACATTTCATAGAAAGACATTTTAAAGAAAGACATTTTAAAGAAAGACATTTCAAAGAAAGACATATTAAAGAAAGACATTTCAAAGAAAGACATTTCATAGAAAGACATTTTAAAGAAAGACATGTCATAGAAAGGCATTTCAAAAAAGACATTTCATAGAAAGACATTTCAAAGAAGACATTTATAGAAAGACATTTCAAAGAAAGACATTTGATAGAAAGACATTTTAAAGAAAGACATTTATAGAAAGACATTTATAGAAAGACATTTCAAAGAAAGACATTTCATAGAAAGACAAATATAAACTATTTTTTAAGTAATCTTATTTGATGAATTACAAACACTG
>NW_019400307.1:0-738 GCF_000591075.1 Eurytemora carolleeae
CCCCTGGGTACTCAAGGATTTCCTCAAAAAAGATTCAACCAGTTTGGTTCAGCCGTTTGACCAGCTATCTGCTATAGCTAACACGTAAATTACCAAACTATACCAAATAAAATTTAAAAGATCGAAAAAATTTTAATGGGATGATGTGAGGTCCCACAAAAAATTGAACCCGAGCAAATTCAGCCGTTTTGACGTTTTTTTATAGGACAAGCGGGCAGACAAAAAGACAACAGAACTAACGGGTACCCTGGGGGTGACTCCCCGGACTAACCAGAGTTAGAGGCATTCGGTTTCTTCTATTTGAAATCATACGCGTTTTGGTCTATAATTAAACAATCTTTAAAATTACGGATTTGTATGTTTCATCATATACTTTTTATTTAAAATGCATATGCCGACAAAAAAGTATTTTAGAAAAAAGGCTAAAAAATTATGTTTATTAGGTCAAATTATGATCGGAAGTCACAGTTTTCTGGAATATTGACAGAACCGTTAAATCCACGTGGACTAAGGCTCAGAAATTCAAATTTCTTTTTCATAAAACGAATTTTTCTTCAAGATATTTTTTTTAAAAATCATTTCTTTTTCAAAATTCGATTTTTTTCATCTAGTATATATACATATATAGATACCTGGATTTTTGGATGGTTTGCTGTATAGTTGTTCAGTCTATCATGAAGAAGAGTATTATTCCAGACGTTTCTTCTTAACAGCATAGCATTGTCCCAATACACTAAA
>NW_019400308.1:0-735 GCF_000591075.1 Eurytemora carolleeae
CCCCTTCCACCTCCAACAATTGCCAGATGTGTTTCTCAAATCTTATTGGTCCGTCCCTATAGTTATCAAATGACTGAATGCAATCATATAAGTGGAGAACCTGCTTATATTAGTTCAAATAACACAAGGTAGGTGTCTCTTTATTAGACTTACAAGTTGTTAATGAAAAACCTTATTGTAAATGTTTATTAAAATTACTTTTTCATCTCATTGATTTTGCTTTGCACTCATGGTAGAAATGACATTCTGCAATAAATTACAGTCAAATTTTTAAATCTAACTGTTTTACATAAACTAAAATAAACATATAGTGTTATTCACGGTAGGGCACTAACATCCTCCCAAGTTTTTCCGTAGCATAAATTGTTTGTTTTTTTGGAAGATAAATAATCTTCAATTTCTTGTCATTGACAAATTATAAAATTTTGTAACTTTAGGAGATTTTCATTTGAAAGAAAACTGCGACTGCTTTTATTATTACAGCAGACCATATAGGTTGTCAAGTACTTGACAACCTATTTGCAGCAGACATGAGTACCTAATAGACAAGTTTTGGTAAAAAAGGTATAACAAGTTTTTGTAATATTAAATATTTGGCCGCCAGGGTCCGCCTCCTCCTGGTTCGGAATATATTTATTTAACAACTAGAGGCATCTAGTGTTAAATAGTGAAATAAAATTTATAAATCATTCAGAGCTAATTTAATATTCACCCCCCCCCCATAAATGATCCTAT
>NW_019400309.1:0-741 GCF_000591075.1 Eurytemora carolleeae
TGATTAGCTTTCAGCCTATACCCCCTTTCATTTTTCCTTTACTGTCCCTTTAAGAGGCAAAACACTAAGCAATTACTTTATGTTATTTATGAATTTAGGAATTATGACTTTTCAAATTAACAATTTAGGTGAGGTAAATTTAATGAGAAGATTAAAATACTTTATAGTCAGAATAAAAACATTTTAATAATATTTGTTGGCGCAAGTTCTGTCAAAATATGAATCAATGATGAAGATAAATTTCCTTGCAATATAATTTGGATTGGTCTGCAGTAAATAGAACATCTGCTGATACGCCTAAACAAAACATGATTAATAAAAGTCAAGTACGCAAGTTTTATGATTTATTCTCAAAAAAATGTTTATGTTTAGAATACACTATACCTTCAGTCTGTCTTGACTCTCCTTCTTGAGTGCTTTTAGCCCCCTGTGAGTACCAAACTGTTGATGTGAAACTAAAAAAAAACAATTTTTTCTAATTAAGAAAACGGGCATGACATGGAAAGAAACCATTTTATTTTTTTCTGTTTCGTCAGATTAAAGAATAATTAACATCCGCATTTTTTGACAAAAATCCTGCACGATATAAATATACTCCCGAAATTGAAATGTTCATAAAACATTTACTACTAATAAAAAAGCTTATTTATTTACACTTTACTAACATTAAAAAAATTCTAAAGGGAGGGTGGGGGAGGATGAGAAAAATAATTTTCTAGAGAAAATCTACCCAAGAAAGAA
>NW_019400310.1:0-734 GCF_000591075.1 Eurytemora carolleeae
GTGGGGGTGACGATCAAGCCTAGAATATTTACAGGATATTAGGGTTAATAAATCAAAGTTGGCAACTTTTGAATGTTTTCAACAAATTTCAACTGATCTAAATTGACTTTGTTAATAACCAAAAATACTGATTTTACAAAATGTAATATAAATATCATTACATTAATACGTTCGACATAAGTACATAGTAGAATGTACCAGTGTTCACTGTACATGTATCAAACTGTACCATGTACGATGTAAACTTTAAGTGTAAGGAAACTAGTATGTGACAGAAACTGAAAATGTGTACAATGTACAAGTTGCAATGATATTTACATGTTGACTGTACATAGTACACTGTCAAATCTACTGTCTACAATGTAGAATGTTCAATGATCAATTTATAAGGCTCAAATTATACAATAAATATTATAAAATGGTCAGTATGATGCACATCAAATCAAATCAAATCATTCTTTTAGGGACGTCCTACACCCACACACCAAAATTAACAGCAAATTAAGAAAACAGTGTACAACATACAATAAAAATTATTCATTATACATTATATACAACTAGCTTATCTATGGGTTTCCTCAAAAAAATGTCAGCCAATTTGGTTCAGTCATTTAGTTATAGCTAACATATAAATCTGATCTTAGAGCTTTATTATATAGATATATAAAATATATACAATGCAAGGATATACCTGTTAAAGCACGTATGCGCTCTTGGATAGTTGGTTGGACTTC
>NW_019400311.1:0-734 GCF_000591075.1 Eurytemora carolleeae
AGAAGGGGGTTGACAGTGTTAGGAGGGGCGCCGCACACTGTAATTTAAAGTTCTCAAGCTCTTAAGCAAAAATCGATTCGAATTTTGCAAATTACTTCTTAAAAAGAGCTACAGAAAAGCATAAGTGATTTAGAGAGGTAAAATCAAAGCCCAAGGCGTTGTGACACTTCAAAGTCGACCCTGTCTTAAAAATTGATGAAACTATTTATAAGCAGGCTGAATCTATATAAGTGCTTAAAATGATTACAAGTACCGACATCTCAAACCTTTATTAACTGTCAATATTTGCTAAATGATAAGAGATAGTTTTGCACTAGAAGCACTCTCAACAAAAAATATAGAAAGATAAGAAAGTTTATCAAGGAATCCCGAGAAAAAAATATCACTATTTCATATTTCCAAAATTGAGATATATTTTTAAAATTCAGTACAAAAAAGTTTCGGATCGGAGAAAAGAACGAAGTTCTATGTACGATAATTGTACCTGTTAATAAAAATCAAATTGAAATCAGTTGATATTTATTATATTTAAATCACAAAACACTTACTAAAAATATAGATTTAGCATCTACATTATCTTGGCAAAAAGGGATTGGACACTTTTCGGTGTAGAGTCATCCTAAAATTATACAAATAATAAAAAAAATTTAAAAAAATTGAATTTTTAGTCTATAACACCCCCCGACCACCCATGAGTGTCCACAAAAAATTTCAGCATAATCGGTCCAGCTGTT
>NW_019400312.1:0-734 GCF_000591075.1 Eurytemora carolleeae
TTCAATTATTTCAATTTCAAGTTTATAAATATCTCCTTCTAAACATCTAATTTTGTATTTGTTTTGTTATGTTTAAACAAATTACTTACTCTTTTACATTTCTAGGATTTGAAGCAGAAGATGCTAGAGATGATGGTGTTGAGTATCTTGTGAAGAAACATCCTAAAATTCTCATGTTTCAACTTGGAAAAGAAAAAACCTGGAAAAAAAGTTAATTGACTTCAACTGGATTGAATGGAATTTTGTCTCTTCCATCCTTGTCTTCCTTGATTATAGAAAGAAGGATTTTATTTATTCCTGGAATAAATGTCAACATAGTTTCAAAACAACTCCAAACTCTACAGCTGATATGTAATAAAACTCTAAATAATGACTGGTTTCTACAAATATTGGAACAGTGTGGGACTGGGAGTACTCTTAAATCTTTGACCTTGAAGAATTCGATTATTACCGGTGAAATATTGATTAAATACAAGATTACCCTGCCTTGTTTAGAGAATCTAGAATTGATTTCCTGTAGACAACTCACAAATAAAGGACTCACAGATAAAGGGAACCCTGCCTTGTTTAGAGAATCTGAACATGAATGACTGTGAACAACTTACAAACAAAGGACTGCTGCAGATACTTCAACTTTGTGGAAGTACACTTAGATCCCTAGATATAGAGGATACAAATATAACTGGAGAGAATCTGTCTGAATACAAGGGAACCCTGCCTTGTATAGAGAACCT
>NW_019400313.1:0-740 GCF_000591075.1 Eurytemora carolleeae
TTCAACAGCCTCAGACCAATACTTTTTGAGTTATGTAGAAAAAACTACAGGGGGGGGTCAAATTGACCCCCCCCCAGCGGGAATAGGGTTAAAGATGTAGGATTGGGTTTATTTGATAGTGTGCATACTCTCAAGGATTCACTGTGGTAAGAGTTTCCTTTAGGTTTAGCTTGCCTCAAATATCTTATTATGAATATGAATGCTCAGTATGAACGTTGCAAACGTGTCAGTTTTATGCTTATATGTAAAAAATAAGAACCTTGCCTTTTTTTTACTCCGTAAATACGTTTGAGATTCCATATGTAAAGGAAGGGATATTCTATCTTTGATAAATTAAAATATATCACATTTCTTGTAGTTTATAGCATTCTAAATACTTGCTGTTTTTCGATTGAATTGAGCAATAAATCTACTATTCTATCCGTTCTTTTCAGCAATGAGTAGTGTAAGTGAGAGACGATGTTCCAATCAACATGAATGTTTAACGAAATAAACTGAAAAGCCTTTAAAATCCAATACAGTATATGAAAGACGACATTCACAACTATTTATCTAGTGTAATGCTTTGTGGGACAAACTGTAACAAAAGAACCCAGACAAATGTGGAAAGAACAATTCAGCTAAAGGAACTTGTAAACAAACAAGAACAAAAACTATTCAAAGTCAAAAAATATGCAAAACCCTTTTTAAAATCAACTTTTGCTTTTATATAATCAAATTAAGGTAATCAATTTGATTTC
>NW_019400314.1:0-734 GCF_000591075.1 Eurytemora carolleeae
GGTGTATAAAGGTCTAGATGGATAATTATGCCGGGATTGTTTCTATGTCTCCGGGACGCCAGTTTAGTACCAGTTGTTGGCCGGGATACACCGCCACGAGACAGTACAGACAACAGACAAAAAGTTCTATTTTTAACTCATTTTAGTTTTTTTCTAGTTTCACATTTTGGAAGGAGACTCTTCTTCTGTAAAAATAATTTTTAGTTTTCCTTTCTATTATTCTCATATCTACATTACCATTTTTTATCAGTCTCTTTCAACACATCCACATATTTTATTATTATTAATTGTGCCACATATCATTTATAAAATATCTCTTTCACCACATCAACATTTTTATTATTATTTATTGTGCCACATATCATTTATAACATTATCTCTTTTTCCACATACACATTTTAATTAAAATCCATTGTGCCACATTTTCATTGATAACATTATCTCCTTTTCCACATACACATTTTAATTAAAATCCATTTTACCATATTATTAATGATAACATTATCTCTTTTTCCACATACACATTTTAATTATTATCCATTATGCCATATAATCATTGATAGCATTATCTCTTTTTCCACAGCCATATTTTAATTATTATCCATTGTGCCACATTATCATTTATAACATTATCTCTTCTTCCAAATCCACATTTTAATTGTTATCCATTTTGCGACATTTTCATTGATAACATTATCTCTTTTCCCACTGCCACATTTTAATTATTATCCATT
>NW_019400315.1:0-733 GCF_000591075.1 Eurytemora carolleeae
TTTTGTTGTATTTATTTAAACTTAACTTATTTCTGATTATATATGATACAACTTTGTTCACTTTAATGAAGAGGGATCTAGAGTTTGTGTACTTATTTAATATGTGACGTTTATTAGTTCCACAGAGGTACAGGGTGTCCAAGGAAACATAACAGTTGGTGAATAGTTTTAATTGTCTTCTTCTATAATTTGCGAAATTCTTTGATACCAAACAGAAAGAAAAAAATATGACATGGAATTATAATAGTAAAATTGATTTCAAAGTAAAATATATTTGATTAAAAGATTTTTTTAACAAAATAAACTACAAAAAGTCTTTAATATTAAATATAGTTTATGGAAGACATTCAAAACCATTCATCAACTGTCTTGTTTCGTGGGACACCCTGTATATTATTTATTGAAATTGTAAAAAAAGAATGAGCTTGTGAACTAATTGTTATACTTACTGTTGTTCATTCAACTTACGAGCAGTCACAGTTTCATGTAAACTAACCCTATTCCCCCACCTTCCTACCATACATCTATACACAATGGTTTACCTTATCCCCACCTTACATCTATACACGTTGGTTTACCATTACACCCTACCTTACATCAATACACATTGGTTTACCTTATCAACCCACCTTCCAACAATACACATTGGTTTACCTTATCCCCACCTTACATCTATGAACATTGGTTTACCTTATCCCCACCTTACATCTATACACATTGGTTTACCTTATCA
>NW_019400316.1:0-731 GCF_000591075.1 Eurytemora carolleeae
TGGAGGTATCTTGGTCCACCTTTATCTCGTAATAGTATCCTCCATTCCTAGATAATATATAATACTGGAGAACCTGGAGATATCTTGGTTCACCTTTATCTCGTAATAGTATCCTCCTCCATTCCCAGATAATATATAATACTGGAGAACCTGGAGGTATCCTGATCTACCTTTATCTCGTAATAGTATCCTCCATTTCTAGATAATATATAATACTGGAGAACCTTGAGGTATTCTGATCTACTTATATCTCGTAATAGTATCCTCCTCCACTCCTAGATAATATATAATACTGGAGAACCTGGAGGTATCCTGATCTACCTTTATCTCGTAATAATATCCTCCTCCATTCCTAGATAATATATAATACTGGAGAACCTGGACGTATCCTGATCTACCTTTATCTCATAATAGTATCCTCCATTCCTAGATAATATATAAAACTGGAGAACCTGGAGGTATTCTGATCTACTTTATCTCGTAATAATATCCTCCTCCATTCCTAGATAATATATAATACTGGAGAACCTGGAGGTATCCTGATCTACCTTTATCTCGTAATAGTATCGTCCATTCCTAGATAATATATAATACTGGAGAACCTGGAGGTATTCTGATCTACTTTTATCTCGTAATAATATCCTCCTCCATTCCTAAATAATATATAATACTGGAGAACCTGGAGGTATCCTGATCTACCTTTATCTCGTAATAGTATCCTCCATTCCTAG
>NW_019400317.1:0-730 GCF_000591075.1 Eurytemora carolleeae
AGACTTCAATCAAAACTTTGAGAAAATTCACACATTAGGTAAGAAACATCAAAACATCGTTAAAATGTTTATTTTGATTGTTTTTACAAGGAGACTGCCGACGTAAGTTTAGTTTGTGATTCACAATTTTATCTTTTAACCCATATTATGATTATTACTGGAATGGTGTCGTGTTTGTTCTTTTTAAAAATGATCATGTCTCTAAAGCATAAATTCATGAGTTACTTAAAGAGAAACAACAACGAAAATTTATCAGTTTTCAAACCTAAATTAATGTCGTTTTCACGTAAAATACAATGCGTTGTGGTTATTTTTCTCTAAATTGGTTTGGTTAAGCTTCATTAGTTAGCACTCGCATTTTGTTTCAATTTCTCGTGGATTTCTTAAACCACGAGATCTGCCATAAGATATGTTTTTGGTCAGCCATCTTGTTTTCAAACAATGCCGCGCATTCTTTTATTAAACTCAAGGACAACCGATATTATTAATATGCACATTGAATATTCGAAAATTACATATAAAATTAATTTTATGTTTGTAATATAAATATCAGGGTATTTACTATCTGATGAAGACCTTCAAAATTAAATAACCCCGGGGCGAAGATGTCAATAGAGCTAGCTACTCGTATTTCATTAAATGTATTCAATTGAGCTTTATAAATACAATCCATGTCCAGCAAATCAAGTAAATGATTAAAAATTGAATAAATCTGCCGGATGTTGCAATG
>NW_019400318.1:0-748 GCF_000591075.1 Eurytemora carolleeae
TTTCGTAGAGAGAAAAACCTTAATGAAGATTTAAAGCATCATATCAATAGAATTGAAATCTTATTCATAAATTATATTTGATAAGACAAAGCTTTAAAGGATATGCATTGTAAATTGGGAGCTTTGCCATCTTTGCAAGAAGGGTCAATTGAATTTACATCTGCAGTTCCTTTAACCCCTTAAAGGCTGGGGGTCTGAATCTATGTATAGTCCTTAGAGAATAGGTATTGGGTTGAAATCATAGATAAAGATAGATTGCACATAAGACGAAATTTTTTTATCTTGAAAGTTATAAATGTACAGAGATGTTTTAAAGATATTCCTATTATAAAGATTAACTAGGTCGGTTGTGAACATTGACTGTTCTTATGTCATTGAGTACTTGTGGTGTACATGAGATCTGTAGAGAGAAATTTAAGTTAGTTTAGACCTTCTCATGTCCTTCTTCAGTTCTCGTCAATATGTTGTATTGCTCAGTGAAATATTGTTGTTCAAATAGTTAAATTAAAACACCAAACCACCCCGCTTATCATTGAAGTACACTTTGATCCCTAGAAGTATCCCTAGAATTCGCGGACTGTACAATTCTTGTCGATTTTGCGTACATAAGCTATCTATGTTTATTTATTTATCTATGGTTGAAATGCATGTGCGCATATCCCAATTTGCCAAGGCCAGCTCAGCTCATTGAAAAAAAAAATAGACCGATAACTTTAATAGTTTGGGTGCTAGGGAGGGTTGAAAAAAA
>NW_019400319.1:0-736 GCF_000591075.1 Eurytemora carolleeae
AGACTACATTCCTGATTTAAAATGTGTTCCCGACTTAGAATGTGTTATTGATAATAAGAACGCGTTCCTGATTTTAACATTCTTTTCAAGCAATTTCCGTTCCGTTCCATTCTGTTGTTTTACTAATCGTTCCAATGTTTTTAGAACGCGTTCTATTCGTTAGGTTTTTTTCAGAACGATGGGATCGTTCTTGATAGTTTCGTTCGTTCTCGTGAAAGAACGATCGTTCCCCAACGGCCAGCCCTAACTGCTACTGCTCCTTCTATGACAAGTGTTTGTTGAAGTTTATTGATGATGTTGTGTGCATGTTTTGTATTTATTAACCTTTAATCTACACAAATATTTGTACTTTAATATTTATCAACCTTTAAGCTTACCCTTTTCTCCCTTTCCCCTAGTCTTACCCCCCATCTCATTCCCACATTTATATTTCCCTTTTCATATTCCTAAAATCGTTTTTTCTTCTTCTTTTTTCTCCGGTTTCGTTAATGGATTATTAGTGGTGTACTTAGTAGTGCAAAAAAATGAAAGAAATTGAGTCCTTGCCACAAACTTTGATTTTCTAATACCAATATCTTTGCAACCCAGGGTCGAATACCTTAGATATTTCAAACTATAAATTCTGTAATATCAGATAATCTAAGTTTGAAATATCAAAGGTTTACATCATCAGATTCAAAAGATATAGGGATTAGAAAATTCGAGTTTGTGCCAAAGACTCATTTCCTTTATCCTG
>NW_019400320.1:0-730 GCF_000591075.1 Eurytemora carolleeae
TACATCGGACATGCCATGATGCCACTCTATAAATGGAGGGTCACTTGAAATTACGCATGTATTCTATTTAAGTATAATTATATCCTTTAAAAAAAAAACGTTAAAATCTAACTTTTGCCATTGAATAAGAAAGTTTCATTAAAAAAGCTTTAATCAATAGGAACACAAAGAACGGAACGGAACGGGATGGAACTGTTTTCGACTAAGAAAACCAAGAATGGAACGAAACGGAACGTGGATGGAACGATTGGAAAAAGAACGAACGAGGAACAAACGATCTATAGCTGAAGGCCCTCGTTCTAGAACACAACGAAACGATTTCAAAAAGCCGAAATATGCCCAGCCCTATATACCTCGATAACTTTAATAAGAGTAGTTCTTCAAAATAGTAGAAATGTGCCCTGCCCTATATACATGGATAAATTTAATGAGAAATGTTCTTCAAAAAAGTTGAAATGTGCCCAGCCCTATATACCTGGATAACTTTAATAAGAGTAGTTCTTAAATAGTCGAAATGTGCCCAGCCCTATATACCTGGATAACTTTAATAAGAGTAGTTCTTCAATAGTCTAAATGTGCCCAGCCCTGTATACCTGGATAACTTTAACGAGAGCAGTTCTTCAAAATAGTCGAAATGTGCCCAGCCCTATATACCTAGATAACTTTAACGAGAGCAGTTCTTCAAAAAAGTCTAAATGTGCCCAGCCCTATATACCTGGATAAATTTAAT
>NW_019400321.1:0-730 GCF_000591075.1 Eurytemora carolleeae
TACATTTCGTTTTTAAGAGATATGAATTTTAAGTCATAACTAATCCACCACAAATTTTGTCCACATAGTAAAAAACTTTTTGTACTGTCAGTAGTTTAACCCTTTCACGTATACGGATAAATACATGTTGGTGTCTAGAATTACAGGAAAGCCATTTTTGGGCTATTACCTTCAGTATTGGAACACCAATATTGAACATGTTTAGAACCTGTTCTAGACTAACAAATGTTTTCTGATTCCATGTATCTTAATTTATGTTTTTCACAGGAAAATTTTTTTTGGGAATTTTGAAGAATACATATTCTTTCCTGAAAATAAATATTGATACATGCCCTATACTTTGAAACGTAGGGACACAGAATCCTTGCACCCAGAAGTAAGTAAGCCATGATGGTTTTCAATTAAATCATGAAGTTGGTCTTGAGTTAGGTCAGGATGAAGTTTTATTAGATGAATCCAGATGGATCCAAGAACATCTCTTCCATTCTTGGCTTGAAGATATTCCACTACTTCATTGACTGCTAAGATTTTTTTAATATTCTTGAACCAGACATAGTTTTAGACATTGCTTTCTTAATTAAACAATTGTATTCATTTAAAAACTTCGTCCTCTTTTGAAATCAAAAACAACTAAACTTTGTAAGATCTATGGATCTTTTCTTAAATCTTGATGTTCAGGTTGAATCCAGAAATCGTGATCTAAAGAAGCACATGAAGATCTACTCATCTA
>NW_019400322.1:0-730 GCF_000591075.1 Eurytemora carolleeae
GATGACAATGCCCAATTCACTGAGGTACCATTTTAAGTCAGAAGTAAAAATCAATGTTTTTTTTTTTAGAAAAATAGGGAAAAGACCTGCTGTAATGTTGCAAGGTTCAGGAGAAATTAGAATTCTGATATTCTCCACTTTCAATTCTAGATCTTGAACTCCTTGAAGCTTCGTCAATTCTAGATCTTGAACTTCTTGAGGCTTCGTCAATTTTATGAAACATAAAACATAAAAACACACCTAAAACATTAAAGGGGACTGTAAGCCTAGTTTTAAGTACAGGGTGTCCCACTAAACATGACAGTTGATGAATAGTTTAGAATGTCGTCTTCCAAATACTGGATAAGATTTAAGTTTAGTTCGTAGAATTCGTAGAATTTTACTCCAATATATCTTAATCTATGATCGATTTTACTAGAATAAAACTGCCATATAATGTTTATTAATATTCTTTTTGGTATCAAACAATTCTTGAAGAAGACATTTTAGATATTCACCATCTGTCAAGTTTCGTGGGACACGCTTTATATCTATGAAAGATGGAAATTACTGATTTACAAAGTTACACTTTATCTGATCAATAATGGGGAAGATATTATCGTGTTTCTAGGCTTAAAAGTGTTGAATTCTGATATATCTTATGATTCTCTGCACTAGAAATGCAAAACTCACTTTGCTGAGAAACCTCAATCGAAAATAATCAGATTTAAAAAATATAGTAAAGCTTTTC
>NW_019400323.1:0-730 GCF_000591075.1 Eurytemora carolleeae
CTATCAGTTCAACAGTTGCTCCCTGGCGTCTAAGGTGTGCGTATCTCTGGTACGCCTGGAGAAAATGTGCGCAATACCGCGCAACATAACTCATAAAAAGTTAAATCAAAAAGTATCCAGAAAACTCTAAACACAAGTATGTCGGAAACAAAACGGTAAAATATGTTACAACAAAAATTTTTTACAAACCTTAGATTTTGATTTGGATGTTTAGATTGTAATACAAAAGGTTTTATTTCGAAAATAAGTGGTGAAAATTATTTTTAGTTTTATTTGAGGTTAAAATTAAAATGTTTACAAGAGTAGACTTACTTCTTTTCCAAATTAATAAAAGCAAAATTTGATCTCAGACAAATATTTTTCAAGAGAAACGTTAAAGTTAAAAATAAACAATTATGAAATTCCATTTAGTTGGTACCAAAAAAAAATGTTGAAATTAACGCACATTTTTCTTAACTTTTGTTTTTAAATGTTCTAAAGTGAATAATTTTGATGTACGTGAAATCTTTCTATAATATCAAATCTGGACAAAAAATTGCTCTGACTATTATATTGACTTCACAATCGAAGAAAAAATTTGTTTGTTCACACCAACTTTTAATAAAGTAAAATTTTTTATTTGTTTTTTTTTCATGAAACTAAAAAATTGTAAATTGTATACTTTGCAGATTTGGATTGTGATGGAAATTGCGTATAATTTGTTATTGATTTGTTAGTGAGTTGTGAATTG
>NW_019400324.1:0-730 GCF_000591075.1 Eurytemora carolleeae
AATATATCAATTAAAAAGACTGCTCCAGGTAAATATAATATATCAATTAAAGAGACTGCTCCAGGTAAATCTAATATGTCAATGAAAGGGACTGATCCAGGTAAATATAATATAAAGGGACTGATCCAGGTAAATATAATATATCAATTAAAGGGACTGCTCCAGGTAAATATAGTATATCAATTAAAGAGACTGCTCCAGGTAAATCTAACATATCAATTAAAGGGACTGCTCCAGGTAAATATAATATATCAATTAAAGGGACTGCTCCCAGGTAAATATAATATCTCAATTAAAGGGACTGTATCCAGGTAAATATAATATATCAATTAAAGGGACTGCTCCAGGTAAATATAATATATCAATCAATCTCAAAATTTTTTTCCATTATTTCATGAGAAAGTCATTTTAAAGAAAACAAAACCAATTATTGAAAATGGCCAATTTTCCGAAAGAAGATGATGGATATCTCATACATTCTTGATCAAATAAAGCTTACATGGGAACTAGCGGACATACCGCTCTATACAAATGAATACTCTCTTAAAGTCAAATGTTGTATTTTTGTATTTTTTTGTATTTTTAGTTTAATATGTATGGAGATGAAAGCCCTGGAGAGCCTGTAGGATCTGAGGATTGTCTTTTCATTAATGTATTCACAAAGGTATAATTGTCTTTACATTAATGTATTCACAAGGTATAATTGTCTTTACATTAATGTATTCACAAA
>NW_019400325.1:0-735 GCF_000591075.1 Eurytemora carolleeae
TTACTTGGACACCCTGTATATTCAAGCTCGGATTAAGCCGATTAAGCTTTTTTTCTTGCAGGAAGCTCAGCAAATTCATTACTCACTCTGTCAAGAAAAAATCTATGAGAATTTAGCCAATTACTTCTTAAAAACAAAACAAGTACTTTATATTGTTAAATTTGACATGTAAACGGCTATAGAAAAGAACAAGTAAGTTAGAGCGGTAAAATCTAAGCCCAAAGCGTTGCGACACTTCAAAGTTACCTTGTATTAAAAAATTGATGAGACTGTTTATAAGTATCCTGAGTCTAAAGTACATTCACAGACTTCACAGACTGCTCATACACTCTACCTGGATAGGCTGAGCAGGCCTATAGCGTCCCGGCACGCCATGCTACGGTTCCATGTAATGTTTTTTGGCTGACATCTAACGGCCACTTCTTGTATTTAGGGGTTTTACAACTTTAAAAGAAATACTCCAATTTTAAAGATAAAACATAACGTTTATGAATATTGTCTATTTTTAAAGATTTGCATTTCCTATTTAGAGGATCCATAAATATCCCTGAATACAGATGTTTGCTGATTGGTCGTGTACAGTACTTGTAAAGTTGTATACAATAGAACATGCTGTTGAAAATATCGCCTATTATAGGTGTTTCAGAGAGACCCCACCCCCACCCTTGGAGTTGAATCTGATGGCAACTACCCTTACTACCCCAACTACCGTCTATATTTCAGAGAGACCCCACC
>NW_019400326.1:0-729 GCF_000591075.1 Eurytemora carolleeae
GACTTTCTAAAAAAAAGAATATTTAATTCATACTTGTTCACGCAAAGCTTTAGGGGGTTACTGTTGTGAATCGGAAATGCCACTTTATCCACACATGGTCACTTAAAATTTCGTTTACAGTCCCTTTGAGTCCTACTATTTTATTATGCATGTCCAAACCAAAAAAATCTTTTGATAAATTCATCATTACTAATTTAAGATTAAACATGATACTGAACAGTTTATTGAATGGCGTGGTATTTATAAAATCCACGAAAGTCTCAAGAAACCTGATAAATAATACGATCATTTACTCCACTTTCAAAGGTCAATCTGTATATTACAGTACTCGGGGAGATTTCTGAAAATATTTAAATAGAGAATTTATTTTCCATTTAACTATTAAAATCCACAACACCTTTATTGTGTGCAGGATTACATTTTTCACAGGAGGACTTATACTATCACAGTCTTTTATAAAGCAATATTTCATCGTTAATAAACGGTTCTGAGAAAACTGAGAAAAATTCAAGATACACAAAACCTCCCCATAAACTGTACTTCAAAAGCATACTGCATATTTGATGTGTGTACTGTATAATAGGCCATACTCTCTTTATATCCTTTATCAGTAAACTGTCTTAGGTGTACACTTGGGCTAATATACACAGAGAGGTAGCTAAGATCCAGCCTCCCTGTGAGTACCTCAAGATTCTGAAAAATCCTTTTAAATGTAAAATGTGTAACCAA
>NW_019400327.1:0-728 GCF_000591075.1 Eurytemora carolleeae
TAACTCTCTCAGTCCTTTTGCTTCTATTTATCTGAAAGGGGTGTTAAATACCCCATTAATGCTAAATAATTATTAAACTAAAAAGATAATACCCTAGTTACCTTTAAAAAGAAGAATTGTTATATTCCAAATTGTATGTTGCGTTTAATATTAATTGTAAGTATAGAATTCTCATCATTAAATTTTAATTATGTTTTTGTTAATTTGTTGACTAAGATCCATCAAGCTATTACTAATTTATGCGTGAAGATTTTCATATATTCTATTTCTATTTGTTAGTTATCGCCAAATCCTTAACAACTTTCCCATGCTTCCCCCCTCCTTTCTACCATTCATATCTACTATCCATCTCTCTTCTATTCGTCTTTGATATCCATTATTCATCTCTGCACCCTATTTCATGCCATTTATTTTTAAGCCGACGACACAAAGACTTAATTATCCTTCCGTCAACGTCAAGAACAGCTTCAAAAATAATATTTGAAAAGAAAAATCCTCGAACACACACACCACCCTTACCAGGGGCATATATCTTCTTAATAAATCACCCCCCACCCCCCTTACATATAATCTTAAATTTTTCGTCTTAAAACATCTACCCCCGATGTAAGGGGGTTGTGTCTTTAAAATATATACAGGGTTATCCACAATGGATGAGACTAAGAAGACGAACTGAAACTTCCAAAACATGAGGATTTCAAGGATAAATTAATTTTTCTGTCTTGAAT
>NW_019400328.1:0-732 GCF_000591075.1 Eurytemora carolleeae
TTAGTGGATTGTTATCAGCTGAAGTGATTAGGGGAGGGGGCCTCGGGAGGAGACAGATAAAGGGGACGGGTAAAATCTCGTCGGGAGTAGGAGTAAATCACATTTGATTTAAACTATTTATATGTTTTTTAACTATTTTATTTGAAATTTTTGTTTGTTTATTTTTCATTTGAACTATTTTCATGTTCATTTGAACTATTTTTATGTTCATTTGAACTATTCTTTTTTCATTTGCACTATTTTTAAGTTCATTGAACTATTTTTTTTTCATTTGAACTATTTTTTGGTTAATTTAAACTATTTTTATGTTTATTTGAAACATTTCTCTGTACTGGTTATCATAATTAATTGTCATGAACTAACTTTATGGGAATTATAAAAAAAATTTTAAAACTGAATTGGGGTAGGTAGAAAAATAGTTCAAATGAGCATGAAATATGTTGATTTAAACTACAGGATATGACGTCATGTCAGTAGTTCAAATAAACAATGGTTCAAACGAACAATAGTTCAAACATACCATATAGTTCAAACAGCAGTAGTTCAAATGAGAATCCACCCAAACGAGGGAAAAAAGACGATAAGGATACTATATTGACAAACATGCGTTGGGCCTAAAATTTTCCCAATACAAAGCAGACATCTTTGACATGACCCAGAATGCATAATAGAAGAATGATATATGGACAAAGCAACAGTTTACAAGTGTTAATTTTAAATAGGAAATAGTGT
>NW_019400329.1:0-728 GCF_000591075.1 Eurytemora carolleeae
GATATATTCAATATTGTCATCAGAGGTTGGAAGACGATATATTCAATATTGTTATCAGAGGTTGCAAGACGATATATTCAATATTGTTATCAGAGGTTGGAAGACGATATATTCAATATTGTTATCAGAGGTTGCAAGACGATATATTCAATATTGTTATCAGAGGTTGGTAGACGATATATTCAATATTGTTATCAGAGGGTTGGAAGACGATATATTCAATATTGTTATCAGAGGGTACTCTTTTAAATCTGGCATGCTTTCCTATTTGGAGTTTTACTAAAAAAATACAGGTCACTGTAAAGTCATAAAAGAGGAAAATTGAATTTAGATTCTTGATCAGACATAACTATTTTGTGTTTCTCCTTTAATGATTTGTTAATTTACTGAAGATCATTAATTTTATTTGATTATTTGTGGAATGCCAGGTATTCTCTCAAGGACTTGTTCAGTATAGATAGTAGATAGAGGAATATATAAAATTAGACATAAATTTCTTTAAGAGAATGTCTGCAATGTTTCAATTAACATTTTAATTAAAGAGTATCAGCGACTTACAACAATACTACAATCTTAGACGTGTTAATAGCGTAGAATTGATATAAAACTGTGTGAAAGTTATATCAAAACTCAAATATATATGAGATGGTATATAAATCAAATATATATGAGATGGTATATAAATCAAATATATATGAGATGGTATATAAATCAAATATATATGAGAT
>NW_019400330.1:0-728 GCF_000591075.1 Eurytemora carolleeae
TTTAATCTTGATTATATGATACAATATACATATATTATACAATTATACAATATACATTTCTTAAAGAATATGAATATATCGCCTCAAATTTCATTTTTCCAATCCTTGTGTGAAAACCTTTGATATTTCAAACTTTAATTTCGAATGAATTCATTGTTTGACATATCAAAAGTTTACCAGTATAACATTAGGTTACTAAGATATGAAGGTTAAAAATTTAAATTTGGGGCAAGTATTCAGTTTCTTTATCTGTGATTCTTATATGGCTGAAATCTGAATTTATAATCTTTCTATAACCCCCATATCTTTGTTTACTGGTTAGACTGTGCTATACAGTTTGTGAGAGAAATATAAAATCTCTGGCTGAAAAATATGAGTTTATTTACATTCCTCCCGTTAACTGCAGTATACTTTTGTTTGTTAACAAAGATGTTGCCAGAAAACTCAAATTTGTTAATCCTTATATCTTTGCAGCCTGATCAAAATCAGATCATTCAGGTAGCAAAATTCATACTGTAAAATATCTAAGATCTCCGACATTGGGTTGGGTTGGGATATAGGGATAATTATTTTTATTATTATTATTATTTGACCTGAATCTGAGATTCTCTTATATCCTCCTCCTCACCCCTCTCCTCTTCTCCCTCTTCCCTGGAATCTAAAATAAACAGAATTCTTGATTATTTTTCATTTTTAAAATAAATTATCTCTTGCGGTTCCTCCCCCCC
>NW_019400331.1:0-728 GCF_000591075.1 Eurytemora carolleeae
ATGTAGTATTTGAGACCTATGAGATGTTTTTGCGGTGCATTTTTGTTCAGCAAGAGCGCAAATTCAAACTTTAAAATCCTCATAGATTGTTTATTTCTAAAGGATGATTATGAGAATTGTTTTAAAAAGTTACTCAATAATGACGAAGAAAAATTAAGTAAAAATTTACAGTAAACTAATTAGTTTTTTGGGAACAGGCTGAGAAAATAAAAATTAACTAAATATCATCGAAAATAAATAATCTTATTCAGTTATTGGTTTCTCTAATGTCTTATTGTTCACAAACGTTTTCTGTAGATTTGACTGATTTTTTGAGAAAACTTCAATTGATAAATGTTCCTTAAGATCTAATTTGTTTACTGTTTAATTATTTTACATTTTTTGCGGTTTTTTGAAAGTTTAAAAAATCGATTCTCAAAACATGACATCCCAAATGAATGATTTTGATCGTTGACTTTGTGCTCAAACTCAGTAATTATAAATCCATTTATTTGTCTCAAATGAACATAAAAACCTTTTAATTGTCTCAACTGAATCCTAAAAATTTCTCCACAACTACCATAAATTGCACATCACTCCCCTTAACATAAAAAAACCAACTAGAATAGGGTTAATGATATAGTAGACGATAAGTATGGAATGAAATAAGTTTTCAGTTGCAGGGAACAACAAAAATGCAAAACAGACTTTCAAAACTTTGTTCAGTCGTTTATAAGAACTCATTTCTG
>NW_019400332.1:0-727 GCF_000591075.1 Eurytemora carolleeae
TAATTTAATTTCAGATTTTAAAAGATTATTAAAATGGCTTCTGTGGCTTCTGCAAACTTTTAAATAAGTACAGTGTTTATTGTAAAGAGTTTGAAAGTGAGTCTTAACGGAGAAAACACTAACCATTGGACTGCATCAATGCATGTTGATGTGATTTTGTGAATGTTTTCTTTTAAATAATTGTTTTTATATAACAGGACATTTTCATTCTTTTTTTGACAATTTTCAGTACTAGGATTATAATGAAGAAATTTTAAAGCATTTAAAAAAGAGGTGTGTCTATATTTTCTCCGTTTTCTCGTTTGCTAAAAGTAAAATGTTTTTATTTTTAAGTCAATGAACATCGGAACATGTTTTAAGTTGATAAAAGAGTTTCTAACAAAGGATGTGACTGTAAAGACGACCTGAAACTCACAAAATATGATAATCCTTCGGTTAAATTAAATCTCCTGCCTTTGCTCATTTTGGCAATGAAAGAAACAAGTTTATCATGAGTATAGAAAACGATGGTATAAATTTCGTGAAGTCGCATCCATTCAGGGTTATCCTGTATATTTATCTATCTAATATATAATAAAACTATATCTATTATATATCTATATAATAAAACAAAACATTCGTATATATACCCTACAGCTGGACCGATTGGGCTGACATTTTTTTGGGGCACTCAAAGGTAGCCAGGGGGAGAAATATCTAGGTTTAAAAAAATCGATTTTGTTTTATT